>NC_051309.1:159577955-159880985 GCF_015220235.1 Choloepus didactylus
GCTAAAAACCAAGGAATCATCCCATATATCCCTATTTTTTCAATCCCGAGTACAATCCATCATTTTTGTTGGTTCTATACAAAAATGTTATCTCAAGTCTGTTTGCTTCTCTGACATCACTACATCTGTGCTACCACCCCAAAGCTAGCTACCAAAATTTCAGAGTGAAACAAAACTTTCATCAGGAAAGAAATAGACTGCATATTGAGTAAGTTTCTAGAAATGATGAGCAATAAGGAGCAACTTTGTAAAAAGTGGTTTGAAATGCTCTTCTAAGACTTACAAGCAGGCAGAAATGACTTTGAACACTGAAATCAGGAACTTAAATCTGAAATGCACTGTGTCCAATATAATCTGGTTAGATTCCTTGTATAAATAATGATCAAAGTAAGAATAAAATAAATGCCACATTCCAGAATTATTGCATGGGGACTTTTGAAAGTGATTTTACAATAATCTTTTAATGTAGAATCTCTACAGGTCTTTTAATCTAGAATCTTTACAGGTCTAGAAACCCAAGTAGCTATAAATGTCATTACTGTGATAGAGGGAGGGCTGAAATATAACAGCTTACCAGCCAAAAAGAGTATTTGAATGTAGAGTTGAATTTAAGATTCACTTTCTAGCTCTAGTCATCTTGTTATAAAATGCTCTAAAAGAAATATTAAGCAATATTTTCAAAGGAATATTTTCTGGTTGTAATTTGTAGCAATTTCCCTTATCATTTGATTCCTTCCAATTAATTTCCTAATTGTTCCAAATAACTCCAGTTATTCAGATGTTCAGGTGGAGCCTAATAGCATGAAAAAAGGAGTAAAATATTTTTCAGGGAATGTATTATTTGAAATAATTTTGTCAATTTTTTCCAAGCAAGATATCTGACACATTCTTAAACTAGATTCATCAATAAACATTGAAATATTTGAAGTCTATTGGCACTTTAAAATATCTACCTAATGATTAACTAATTAACTATTTTACATGAAAGAAATAGATAACATGATTCCCCATTTTATTTTTTGCCGTGCTAGTCTGGAGTTTTAGAAAAGTTTAGAGGATGTACTATCTGTCTGAGTCTAGCCATCACTACATTCATCCCACAGTTGGCTCTCAACTCTTGGTGAAACTGCCAAGGACTCATTTTACTTCCTTTACACTGGTTCTGAATCTCCTCTTAATGGATAACTAACCTGGAAGCTGGTCAAAATAAGGTTGAATTTATAGGTTTCCATTTCGAATGGAATGACCTGCTATTTCCACTGCTTTTAGAGCATCTTATAACAACATGACTGGAGCTAGAAAGTGAATCTTAAATTCAACACTACATTCAAATACTCTTTTGGCTGGTAAGCTGTTACATTTCAGCCCTCTCTCTATCATGGTAATGACATTTATAGCTACTTGGGTTTCTAGACCTGTAGAGATTCTAAAATATTGGAATATTTCACAATTATATATATTTTGCCTTTCATTGCAATGTCAATGGTAGTAAACACAATTCTAACTCAAAATTTTAGGTTTAAGAGAAAGCAAAGGATGTTTAAATGTGTATCAATTTTCAGTATGAGAGATAAAGGGAAATAATATTTAAAACATAAAGTTACTTACTTCCTTCTAAAATCCTCTCTTTGAAACAAATGTGATGTTATGCTTTGTAGTAGAACTTTTAAAATATTCTTTTTTAATTTAAGTAATTGTGAAAGGGTAATTTTTGAATTTGGAAGAATTCATGTATTCTTCCAAATCTGCTAAAAATCTACCTGATTTCCAGAAGATAAGTTTAGTGGAATAATTTTCATAGTAGTTTTGTACAACATCCATGGGTAGTGATGATATTGGCCCAGAAATCTTGGTAATACACAGGTTGGGCATCTTAATGGGTATAGCATGGCCAAAAGAATACTTTTTCAGAAAGAACCTTTCTAAATTCGGTGTATGTTTGCATGTGTGTATGTGTGTGTGTGTAGATGTGATGAGAACTTCATTTACTGCATCATACGTTTCCTTACTGTTAAAATAATAAGTACAAAAATTTAATCTCTTGAGGCCCTTGGTCTGCAACTGTCTTCCAGGGATAGTATGTCCCCTTTGGGCAAATATGTTTTGGTATGTGCATAGTGAAGAATATCTTCCTTGAGCTAGTTTCATTTTCTACTTCCTGAGGCTCCTCAGAGCTTTCTGGAATTCCTCTCTCAAATGGTTGAATAAATATTAATTGAACATTTGCTATATATGTGTGTGTATGTATGTATGTATGTATCTATCTATCCATCCATCCACTAGGCATTGGGCCATCCTTTTCCACACTTAATTCTTTCAACAGTCCCATAAGGTAGGTATTATTTGCTCATATAAAAATTAGAAAAATGGACTTGTTGAAGCTTGTTGCTCTTAAATTACTGGATTGGTATTATAATTCACATCTCTATGTCTCATTAGAAATGCTTCTCTTGATTCCATCTCAGGAGCTTGGGCTTGTAGCTTTGCATGAGTTTCACAAACATCAAAATATCCCAATAATCTTAGCCTTGAGTATTATAATCATCAGACAAACCTTGCATAGTTCACCACTTGGCTGTGCATGTCCACTAATAATGTATGCAAGAAAATCAGTGGTTCAAAAAGGAAGAGAAAATGGCACCAGTGGCACCAGGCATGCTTTGTTGTAAAAATACATCTTCTCCTTCCTGAAATAACAGCCTAGTGTATGTTCAGAAATATATCTGACAATATAGTCTGGAACTGTATTTTTAATTTTGTCTGGAGCAAAAAGTGAAATACAATAAAAGCTATAGTCAGATGTGAATAGAATTACTAGATTGGATAAGCCAGTATTGTAGTGCTTGACATCTTTTCCTATCAAAATATATATGCCCAATAAAAACATATACAGTGCATTGTATTGAAATGAGTGAATTTTCATATTAACCTTGAGAAAGGAGCTTAAGAGACTCAAGCTTTGAAGAGAAAATTCCTTTCTTTTAAGAGTCCTGAAATTGAGATCTTGAAAACACAATAAAAATATGGCCAATTCCAATATCTCTAAACAAATGATGGGTGAAAACACATGTAACTTTATAGTTTAATATGAAAATCTTGAAATACACACAATAAACAAATCAGTAGACTATAGAGTTTGCTCAGCACAGTGTAAGGTTAATGTAGGGACTGCATTATTAGAGATTTACTCAATAAAAACAAGTATTATATAAAAACAACTCACTGTATTTTGGGTTCAGTAGAACTTCATTACAAGCAAAGCTCACTAACATGCCATTCCAATACTGCATCATTTCAAATTATTCACCTTTGATGTAGGACTACCAGAATCTGAAATTTCATCACACTAATATTCTGAAATGTTGTCAATTGGAGTTTTTAGAAAATGAAGTCCATCTGGTTGTGCATATAGACTGCCTCTCTTTACAGAAGTCTTTTTATGAATGCATGGATTAGTAAAGAAATTCAGCAGAAGAAATTCAGTGGTAGCATAAACTAGATGAGGAGTCTGAGAGCTAAGAGAAAATCTTGAATTTTGATCTTCAACAAACAAAAATCTAAAGTGACAACCACAAGGAAATCTCAAGTCTACCTTCTACAAGGAAGCAAACAAACAGAAAACAAAATAATGCGTTATTAAACACACTTTTGGGATAATTAAAACATGGCACAATGACATCTTTTTAGATGAACACCCTCACTTATTAAATGAGCCTTGTGGTACAACTGTATACAAATTCTGTATATTTATTTTTATTTCTAAAAATTGATTTCTGACATTTTGATTTGATACAGAAGATGCTGAAACCTCTAAAACTTTATAGTACATTTCTTCTTTCCTTTTTCACAATAATCTTATCATAACTCCTAATAGTCCTTTCCCTTCTACCTTTATGCTGACAGAGGCCACTTTTTTAAAAATTCAGTCTTACTGAGATATATTCACATATCATACAATCATCTGTGGTGTGCAATCAACTGTTCACAGTACCCTCATATAGTTGTGCATTCATCACTCCAATCTATTTTTTGAACACTTTCCTTATACCAGAAAAAGTAAAAATAATAATAAAAAATAAAAGTAAAAAAGAACACCCAAATCATCTGCCCCTCCTACCCTATTTTTCACCTAGTTTTTGTCCCCATTTTTCTATTCATCCATCCATACAGTGGATAAAGGGAGTGTGGTCCACAAGGCTTTCATAATCACTGACAGTGGCCACTCTTTTTTTTAAACTATTTTTTATTCAATTTTATTGATGTATATTCACATACCACACAATCATCCAAAGTGTACGATCGTTCACAGTACCATCAAATAGTTATGCATTCATCACCCCAATCTATTTTTGAACATTTTCCTTGTACCAGAAAAAGTGAAAATAAGAATAAAAAATAAAAGTAAAAAAAGAACACCCAAATCATCCCCCCTCACCCTATTTTTCATTTAGATTTTTGTCCCCATTTTTCCACGTATCCACCCATACACTGGATAAAAGGACTGCGATCCACAAGGCTTTCACTATCACACTGTCATCCCTTGTAAGTTGCATTGCTATATAATAGTCTTCAAGAGTCAAGGCTATTGGGTTTGATAGTTTCAGGTATTTATTTCTAGCTATTCCAATGCATTAAAACCTAGAAAGGGTTATCTATATAGTGCATATGAATACCCACCAGAATGACCTCTCGACTCCATTTGGAATGTCTCAGCCACTGACTTTGTTTCATTTCATTTCATATCCCCCTTTTGGTTAAGATGATGTTCTCAATCCCACGATGTCAGGTCCAGATTCATCCTCAGGAGTCATATCCTGCATTGCCAGGGAGATTTACACCCCTGGGAGTCAGATCCCATGTAGTGGGGAGGGCAGTGAGTTCACCTGCTGAGTTGGCTTAACTAGAGAGAGAGGCCACATCTGAGCAACAAAGGGGTACTCAGGAGGAGACTCTTAGGCACAATTAATTATAAGCAGGTTTAGCCTCTCCTTTGTAGTAACAAGCCTCATAAGGGCAAGTCCTGTGACAGAGGGCTCAGCATACCAAACTGTCAGTCCTCAGTGTTTGTGAGAACATCAGCAACAGTCTAGGCGAGGAAGCCCAACGTCTCTGCATTTCCCCCCAGCTCCTCAGTAATTTGGGATGTGTCACTATTTCACACTAACCTATGCAAACCTAACAGGTCTCACTTCCTATTAAAAGTTCCATGTAATTATGGTATTTGAATAAACTGTACGAGTTAAATTGTTTAGGAAATTAGATCTTGCACCAACTAAACATCTCTTCCCTTGGTCTCACATGGAATTTGAGGTTTTAAAATGCAGTCAGTATTGTCCTTTACCCTGTGGCCCAATTTGCCCTAGTCCTAACCACATCTGCTTCATTCATCTCTCTAGTTGAGTCTGGACTCTTTTCTCAGCTTTTTTAACAATTGCTATATGTTCTAATACTGACATTCATATCTGCTGAGTTCTAGCTCTGAGTTTCAGATGTCACACAGATACTCAAAGTTCCAGGGATTGATCAGGTTATACACAAAGGGATCAGCACCTCAGAATCTGGAGATAGGACAGTGGCCACTTTTAATATGAGTTATTCCATTCGTTTTTTACAGTTATTAAAATATTATGTTTTGGCCATTCATATGCAAAATATTTAAAGTTAATGGATTTTTGAGAGTGAATTAAGAAGAGAAGGGAAAAAGTAAAATAAATAACAAGATAAAATGACTTTTAATTACATCCCTATAAAGTTGCTTAAGAAATAATTACCTATCTAGTTTCTGAGATGACTGTGTTGGAGATACTCACAGAGAAATAAATTAAGGAATACCATATGCAGTGCAACAACTAGCTCATTGTTTTTGTTTAGTAAGTAGTAAATGCTAGTGACTCATGATAAAAATGTTTTTCCATGATGCAAAATGCTATATCCATTATAGTATTTTGTTGTTTTTCAAACTATCCTATAACACCTACAATCAAATCAATTCATTCTGTAATTATTACTTTGCTATGGGTAATTATTTAGAATAGAATAAAGGAATCTAAAGGCAAGGAACTTTGTGTTATTTAAATTGACCAAATTTTAATCATCATGTGTACTGGGTAAAAATCAGCAAGTACAGATGGTTTTGATGAAAATGGACAACCTGAAAAGACTTTATAAATCCAGAAACCCATGTGGCACAGTTTCAGAGTTCTATCATAGGAGAAGAAATAAGATTCCAACAACAGCAATTTAAGTACAACTCAAATTCTTTACTTGCATGTTTCAGATGTCATCAAAGGGGCTTCATCCATAATCCAACATTCTACTTCGTAACCTCCCATTTTCTTTCTAATCTAATTCTTTTACACGCCGCACACCTTCCCAACACTACACATGAATCTCCCTCTTCTTTGTCTTACTCAGCATCTTAGTCTCTATCACAATTCATCATCGTTTTATTATGTAAACTGACAGCCTCTGTCTCAGCCAATGAAAAGTTCCCTTGGGGGAGTACGAGGTGGAGGGAAGTTGAGCATGTCTAGGGATGGGAAGAAGCTATAAACACTCACCCAGGAACATTTTTTAATGTGCCATAGGCAAATACTTTATTGTCTAATCTAAATCTGAAATAATCTGTTGCTTCTTACACCTGAGCATAACCTAATTAACATCAGTTCTTGGGACAGGCAATCATTTTAAAGGTGAATTAATAGAAGAATAATGGTTTCAACAGTTCCTCCAATTTTTAGACATTTCTCATCTGAGAAAGGGACTAAATCCCAGGTAAAGGCAGACCACAGACCACTTGGTTTCTAAAGTGGGAAGATGTGGTCTCTTATTTTTAACATTATTCAGAACATCTATGATATCTGTCTCTGCTAAGCAATACCATTTGTTTTAGGATACCTGACACATTTTACAAATATCATTTTAATCTTTATTTCAAGATAAAAAGGGGCAGATGGGATTTATAGATGGATGAAAATTTAAAAGAGCAATTAACCTAGAACCCTACTCTCAAATGGTACTTCTAACCGGCAACCTAAAACTCATTCCTAACTCTAAGCTTTATAAGGACTTGTGAAGTAGATTTGACAATTAACTCAGAAGCTTGAACTAGTTTTCAAATATAGCATACCTTCATTTTCCAGCATCGTTTGAAAAGGCAGATGGTAAACTTTTCAGGCAACTTAAAATTACTCCACCAAGTACCAAAATTAAAAAAAAAACAAATAGTAAAATTGTTGGAGGCAGCACAGTGAAGCAGAAAGAGTCTGAGACGTGCTCTTTGAAGATATGTGTTCCAGTGCTGGCTCTGCCACTTGCTCTTCGTATTACCTTTGGTAGAACACTTCATTTTCTGTGAAGCTAAGATTTTTCATCTATAAAATGGGGGATAAGCTAGAAATTTGGAGGTCCTTTGCATCACTAAAATTTTACAAAAGAAAATTTCCTTACAATTCTCCTGGATTCTTAAACAGATTAAAATGAATTGAATTTAATCTTTTCTTGGTGGCTGAGGGTCATCAGTAGAAAAATTAACTATGTGATATAGTCAAGGCCATTGAGTTTGTAAGACCTCTTAGTTCCCACATAAAACGGCCCCAGGCTGCTGGGTGTTTGTATAAGTGATTGTGTGGTGTGTGTGTGTGTGTGTGCTTGAACCTACTCTTTGTTTACACTATTATTGTGTGATGTTCTCACTGGTCTTTTTATAACTTGCTGTCTTGTTTTAAATATATTTATTGAGGGATAAATATACTTGCCTCTTCTATAAAACACGTTGCCATTGCCTCAAACGACAACACAATGTTTAGTTAGGTGAAGTTACCAAAGTTTGACTGATGGATGTGAGGCATTTTCTACACTCTAATCAACAAGACAACTCAAAATAAATCTCTTGTACCACAATTATAAGTCCCTTTTCTTTTGTTCCATCCTCTGAGGAGATGAAGGACAGCTGTTAAAGTATCCTTCTCTTAACAACACCAACTTGAAATTCATTAGAAAATCTTTTCCCACAGTCTCTCAACCTTTATTTGTGTCACATTTTCCAAATGATCAAACTTTTTCATTATAATTTTGTAAACCCATTTCAATTTCTTTACATGCCTCTTGAACTGTCTGGTTTCAAAACTGAAATTGTAGTCTAATGATAAAAGACTTGCCATTTCTGCTAAAATATCTTAAAGCAATGTTACCACTTTTGATATTATTTCTATTTTACTGATGGTTAATACGAAGTAAGGAAGTCTAAACATTTCACCAAAGTTCACCAAATTGGCAGTACTGAGTAAACTATAATTTTTTTTCTATTAGAATTGGGTTATTAAAGCCTCTGTCTCTCTCTCTGTCTCTCTCTCTCTGTCTCTCTCTCAATTGTAATATTGGAATAGTAAACTTGGCATGGGACACAAGAATAATTTTCCTATGAGTTGCTTCTA
This sequence comes from Choloepus didactylus, assembly GCF_015220235.1. Taxonomy (NCBI): domain Eukaryota; kingdom Metazoa; phylum Chordata; class Mammalia; order Pilosa; family Megalonychidae; genus Choloepus; species Choloepus didactylus. The sequence goes on from NC_051309.1 coordinate 159,586,391, forward strand.
GAACTTGATACAGATACACAGATATACAGAAAAAAATAACCTTTATAAAAGTCACCAAAGTGAAACAAATCCAAATAATATTTTAGTTGTATTTTTCCAAATAAATATTCTTTAGGAAAAAAAAAATCTATTAGAGTCACCAAACTCACTTTTTTGAAGCTGTTCTACCTAGTAAGGGATGATGGAAATTATTCAAAATTATATGAATAGCATCTTCTTGCATTAGGATAAAATTTCCAGTAGGTTATTTGGGTTGTTGAGATAAATTCCATAAGTTTAAAAGTATGACTAGAGAAAGAATTCTTCAAGCATGCTCAAACATATTACAAAATAATTTTACATATAACAATTATACTTTTCATATATTGTCTGAAAAATTGTGTGTGTAGAGTTTAGAAGTGGTGATATGATAGTGAATCTATTAAGCCAAATATTTGAGTTGTACCCCCAAAAGTAGGAAAAATGATTTACACAATTGTTAGCTATTAAGGCTCATTCTTAAGTTTTCTCCTGTGTTTGTCAATTGTTGACAGCAGTCAGTTTACTAATATGATGACTTTATCCAAGCATCACAAACACTGCATTCATATCTTCAGAAAATACTCTGTGAAGGCTGCAGTTTTACTGTCCCAAATCAATTACTGCATTCTTAAACTTGCAGTGTATTCACTGGTGGGCACTGAGGCAACCAGTGGGAGGGTATTGATTGGAGTATAATGTCCTGTGTAGCAGCAGAGAAAGATGAAAAGTGTTTTCTGCTTAATGGGTTGGTATTAAGTAGGTGGGAATGGCTTCTAATTAGACAACAATTGTGATGTTTTCCAGTTTCCCTCCTTTCCCTTCTCCTGTCGGTCACCAGCTGCCAATCTACCCCTTTTTTTTTTTTTTTTTAATTTGGAGTTCATTGCTCACTGCAGTGTAAGCCTTTGTTTAAGAAAGAGGGCTCCCAGGGTCTCAGCTGCCTGGGTACAGCTTGCTGCCTGCGATGAGGAGCAACTGTCAGTTTATTTTATCTCAACCTTTTCATCATTCTGCTGAAACTGATCGACTGAAACCACCTGAGAGACCTGAGGATTCAGTACCTCAAGTCATTAGCTAGGACTGGACTGACTCTCACCTCACAGCAAGTCAACTGAACACTTCCTGAAATGCAGTCCACTTTAACCCCATGTTTCCCCATGAATTCTGTTCCTTTTTTGCTTTTGAAGCTGAATTGATGTAAATTGATTCCTTTGATGTTCAGTCATAAAAGTCAGAATATCTTGCTTTGGCTATGGGATGAAGATAATGTTCCTACTAAAGGCTTCCCTATGGTGATATTACTAATATGGGGGACATAATTTCATCCACAGCAAAAGTGACTGTGAAACTGGTGAGTATTTTGCAGTGTACTTTATAAATGTCAGGTCTTAAACTCCATTCTTCACACACATCAAGAGTGCCAGATTGGAACCCTGTTTGTGCCTGTGGGTGATCTGTAATGTAGCAACCGTTGAGAGCTTCCTGTGTTTCATATTAGAGCCAAGTAAATAGTCCCCCACACTTTAATGATACATTCCAAACTCCTTTAAGAGGAACAATCTAACCTGTTATACACAGAATGCATCCGAAGAGAATGACATGATGAGAATATCTGATCTGTTTAATGAAATGTTTAGTGAAAATCAATGACCTATGAAGCTTTTGAGAAATGAGGCTGTCGTTTACCACTTAGAATTGTAGAATAGTGACTATTTTCTATCATGCTTGGGGTAAAATCCAAGTCATCACCAAGAACTAAATGAACTGGCTGCTCCTCAAACTTCTGTTCTGACCTCTCTCCCCCTCACTCAATCTGCTCTAGTCATATTAGTCTTACTGCTTTTACTTGGATAAGACAAACCTTACCTGGACATCTTCTTTCTATCCTCCTAGGTATTCATATAGCTTGCTTTGTCATTTCAATCAGGTTTCTCTTCAAACTATGCCTCTTTTGAGAAGTTTCTCCGGACCCTTCCCCACCCCCACTAGTTTAAAATAGCTCTTCCCAACCTCACTCATTTTATATCTTCTTACTCTGCTTTTTTTTTTTTTTTTCCTTTTCTTCAGCGCTGTTTCTAGTGGACATTCTTTTTTGTCGCATGCCAGCATCAAAACGTCATTTCCATGTTTAAGAAATTCCCTCCTGTATAAATTTAAGTGGAAAGCTGAGATTTCTCACTGTAGTGGTTGAAAACCGAGATACTCACTTTCCCAGCTTCCCTTGCGGCTGGTGCAGAGTCTGCTGAGCCAGGCGCTACCAGTCAACTCTGCATCGGAAGCCGGTGACTTGTTAGGGAGGGCTGTGCAGAATCCAACCTGGCAAGGGATGGCATCTCAGGCAGGATTCTCTATTGTAAAGTTTACTTAACAGCCCTCACGACAAGACATTAGTCCGCCAACGTGTATGCAATGGTTAATTTTTTTCTGGACGTTGTTTATGCTTTTATATAAACATGGCTTAATATCTATAAACCTGAAAGACTTGGCGTCTACTTTTTTATTTTTAGAACAGAACAGTAGGTACTTTAGCATCCTCTTTATCTAGTCTGTATAAACATTGATGTGAACTTAAGAACAATTACTGAATCACATTTTCAATTGGATCTATTTTTCAATATGGATAATGTTTCATTTACAGGTATTTTAAAGTTGCTTTAATTTTAGTTTATGGTTTGATCTTTCTCTCTTTCCCCTGAAATCAATGTGCTAAAGAGAACCAAGAAGAGGTACCAAAGACAGAGCAAAAGGTTGGTTTTAGTCTACCTATCTTTTACAAAATATATTTTCTTGACATGTTCTGAGAAGCTACCCAGTAGAAAGCATATATATATATATTTTATGTTTCAAAAAATATATGAAACATATATATGTAGAGAGAGAGAGAGAGAAAGAGAGAGAAAGGAAAATCCCTATGTTAGACATAGAAGGTGACAGTATTATGCATAATTATCTATGCAATTACACATGCACATGCTTGAAAATTTTTAGCTAGTGATGCTTAATAACATTTGCATGGTTAAATGAAACAGCAAAAACAACTGGAAGGGCCTCAGGGCATGGTCATCTATTTAAGCATCCACTTGGATTTTCAACATAATTAGTCATATAATTGTGTACCTAAACTTAGTAGATTCATGTAGGTAATCATAAATTATTAAAAAGCAGTGCTTGTAATATTTTGTTCTCTATTTCCTGCCAATCAAATTACTGAGGAATATGCTATATTCACATTCTCATCATGTAAATTTTCAAATAGGATTATAATGTAAAGCCCTAGATGAAGGTGAGTGAACAAGTGAATTCATTCAGATGACAGGTAGTAAATATAGCAATCTGCAAATCCATATTTTTAGATAGCATTCCTATGATCAAATAGCAATGTCAGTCTGTTCATCTAGCCCTAATAAGATTTTTGTTTAAAAATATCATTTCTTTTGCTCACTTTGTGTTCAGCACAACTGGCTTTTTTGCTTGTTTGTTTTTTAATATTCTGATAGAAAGAAATTAATACCTAAATGCTGGTCTTAATAGCCTCCTTTTGTGTAGTTTATTTGTCCTTTTTTATAATCCTGTTAGCAGATGGTGGTGAAAACCTGAGCCAAATAAATCTAAGCAGCAAAAATATTAACCTCAAAATTTGGATCATTTTGACGCAATTCTCTAGGTATTTCTCAACAATCCTCTTCCTGAGTATTGAGTTTGAAACTTGATTTCATTTCATTTTTCTCTGTTGTTATTTTGATATCTGAATTATCAATAAGTGGAGACTTGAGAAAAATTATGTACCCCCCTCTCACCTCCAGGAACTAGAGGGCCTTGGAAATGTGAACTAAATTTCCTTTGATAAGAGTATAAGATGCATTTAACTAGTGTTGCTACCGGTACACTGAAACAAGACTCTTAATTCAGAGAAATCAGCCTTACTTCACTAACCAGTCTTTTCTTATTTTGGGTGCCTGATTCTATGTTAGAAGTGAAAAAACCCAATCCCTTAGAAGCATAGCATTTAAATGAGCTAACTTTAGTTTTCCCTATTGGTTTGACACAGTTCAAGTTTGTTGACCTGAAGGACATGATGAAGAACATCTGTTTGCTCAGATATTTGATTGAAAGTTAGCATGAAGTGAAAGGAAGAAAAAATCTGAATGCATTACAATGTTGGAAGTATATGAGAGTGGTGAAAATTGGTTAGAGCTTTTAATATTCATTTTATTGCTACAGTATTTCAGAAGATTCAGAAAACAGATGGGTTAGGTACAAAGTGATTCAAGGATTCATTTCAGGAAGGTCAAGACACTGATCTGCGTGGACCAGCAGACATTAAAATTAATAAATATACAAATACTTCTTCAAATTATATACCTGCCCAATATTTCCCATACTGAGCATTTTGTACCCTGGGAGACAGATATTATCTGTGAGAAGGGAAATACATATCCAAGGATTGAAATTCAAGGAAGTCATCATAATAAGGCATTATACATGAATTATAATTTGTAAAAGAATATTTATTGTGAAAAGCATGCATTTTTCTATTAATTATGCTATAGAATGCAGATTATAGAAAATTTACCTTATCTGGGAGTTAGAAATACAGGGAGGAGATCATGTTGAGTGAAATAAGTCAAACGCACAAGGAAAGATATTGTGTGATTCCACCTAAATGGAATAGTTAGAATATGCAAACACACAGAGACCAAAATTGGAGTACAGGTTATCAGGGGCAGGGGTGGAAGAAAATGGGGGAGTTAATGCATAATGGGTACACAATTCCTGTTTGGGAAGATGGGAAAGGTCTGGTAATGAAGGGTGAGGGTAACACAGCATTGTAAATGTGATTAATCCCACTGAATTGTATGCTTTGCGAGTGGTTGAGATGGGAAAATTTATGTTTCAAAAAATATATGAAACATGTATATTTCCATAATTTAAAAAAACAGGCTAAAGATGCAATGACAATTAAATGCAATACATGATCCTAATAATGGAGGATAAAAGGCCCAAAAGGACATTACTGGGACTTTGCAAAAATTAGAATGTAGACTGTAAACTTTATATCAATGTTAAAATTTCTTGAACTTGATAACTGTACTTAAGGTGGTTACGTAAATGAACCTTGTTCTTAAGAAACATACATGGAAATATTAAGTGTTCAGGGAGTATGATGTATAAAACTTACTCTCAGATGTTTAGAAAATAGACAGATACATAGATAGATAGATGATGGATAGATGTGTAGATAAATTAATAGATAGATGATAGAATGGTCTGCCAAATGTGACCAAATGTTAAAAGTTGGTGGATCTCGGTATCTGGGTGGGGATATGCTGGAGTTCTCTCCATGGGTTTTGTATTATTTTTGCAACTGTTCTGTATTATGCAATCATTTTTAAATAAAAAGTTTAACAAATACAGGGAGGACAACATGAAAGAATTTAAAGAAAAGTGAATTCTGTGAGCATAGATATAGTTTTTCATAGTTGTTTTTGTTAAAAAAAAAATCTACATTCATAGTAATGAAAAGAGGTAAGTAGAAAGGAAAAAAAAAAAAACCAAAAAACTCCTGTATAATACCCCAAATCAGAGAAACTTTAGAAGCAATTAAAGCCAGCAAGATTTGTACCATCAATGTGTACATATTCAGAATGTGACTTTCATGTCACTTTGTTGAGAAGAAATCTTGTGGGCTCAAAGTCATCATAATTTCTCCTAATGGAGCCTTATCAAAGAAAAGTTCAACACACAAGAGAGAGGATCTTTCTGCCCCCAGATTCAAGCAGTGGGTAGAAGTTGTTTAGGTAAATTGGTAGAGTATTGGACTCCATGACCACGAGTAAAAGGGTATAACTAGAAGTGGAGGGAAGACTCCTCATTGGGAATGAGACAACACACTGACAAGTGACAGCAGGGTTCTCTCAGAACTTCAAACCCTAGCCTTTTACTGACACAACTCCAGCATTTACTCTGGTTTGCTATAGTTTATCCAACCAATACATTTTTGATAAATTTTTTCAAACTAGCAATTATAAATGAAATTGAAATAAAACCAGATTAGAGAAACCCAGATACATTTTTCTTGGAAGTGGTGAGTTCAGTATACATTGGAAAGTTACAACTGGTAACACCATCAGCTACCAAGAACTGTGAGCAGAATCTAAAAGAAGCATAGTTTTTGTTTGAGCAATCAAGAATTCTCTTTTATTGAACCAAGGCAGCAGATTGAAGGAGACTCTCAGAGGAGGGAAAAAAAGATCTTTCAACCTGAGGGATCTGGAACTTCATTATTATTTCCCAATGAAGTGAGCATTAGTTTTCTGAAAAAAATATTTGATTCTTAAGAAAGCAAACTTGTCACTTGTGTTGTAGAAAATATATGAAAATAGATGATTCAGGCTGAAATTCTGTCTTTTTATTTTTAAAAGACATTTGCCCCCAACTAAGTACTGATTTGCTTTTTCAGTGTATTTTCACCTTTCGGATTAATCTATTTTTTTATCAGCTGCAGAAGCCATTGAATGCTCTAAGTTCTTTCTTAATATTTGTTAGAAATACACTTACATAGTCTATTATGATTTAAATGAGATTAGCAGAAAAGATGAGCACAACTTTCCTATACTTTTTTAACACTACTATGCAGTACATAGAGACCATATTTTCTTGTTTCATCTCCCATTTGTCTTATCAAACTTGTTTTCTGTAACTAGAAAATAAAGTAAAAAATAAAAGATTTTTAAGGGCATTTGACTCTAAAAAATTCACAGGCAGACCTACAACCACAAACACACAATTTAGAAATTCTCATTTGGAGAAACGACTGCCCTAGTTTTGCTCCCACTGGAGCTTGCACTGCTGCTACCTTGGGAAGCATCATGGAGAATCCTGACACCTGTGCAGTCAGGGCAGGCTGAGTTAAGCTCTGTTAAAGAAACAACATTGAAAATATCAGTGGTTTACCACCAGTAAGGATTATACTGTGTTCACAGAGTCTGCTGTAGAATGAGTGACTTTTTGGGGCAAGTGTTCTTCTTGTGGAGAATTAGCTATCTAGGCTGCTTCCATCTTGTTGTTCCATTATTTTTCCTGACTTCCTCCATGGCCACTGCCTCAAGGAAAGAACCAGCGGCAGGGTTATAGGTAGGCTTTCCTGTACTTCAGCCTAGAAGTGACAGAAATTACTTTTGCCTACAGTCCAGTTACAGATCCCTGCCCAGCTGCATGGGGCTGAGAAGTGCAGTCTTCTATGTGCTCAGAAGAGGAAAGAACCATCTACAGGTAAACACTTGTAATTTCTGCCTCCTGGATCAATGCTTACTGAACCATCTGAATTTATATGCAGAAATTACATGCTTTTCTGAAGAAAGGAAAGAGACCTCAGCTTTTATCAGATCCCTTAAGGGGAGAATGATCTGTCATCTAAAAATTCTAATACCTTTTTAAAATGCAACTTTATTTAGATATATTCACATGCCATACAATCATCTAAAGTGTACAGTCATTCACAGTATCATCATATAGTTGTGCATTCATCACCACAATCAATTTTTGAACATTTTCAATACTCAAAAAAAAAGAATAAAAATAAAAGTAAAAAAGAACATCCAAAACATCCCCTACTCCTCTACCCCCCTATTACTTTTTGTCCCCATTTTTCTACTCATCTTTCCATACACTGGATAAAGGGAGTGTGAGCCACAAGGTTTTCACAATCACATTTTCACATCGTATAAGCTATTTAGTTATACAATCGTCTTCAAGAATCAAGGCTACTGGATTTGCAATTCAACAGTTTCAGGTATTTCCTTCTAGCTATTCTAATACACTAAAAACTAAAAAGGGATATCTGTGTAATGCGTAAGAAGAACCTCCAGAATGACCTCTTAACTGCATTTGAAATCTCTCAACCACTGAAACTTTGTTTCATTTCTCTTCCCCCTTTTGGTCAAGGAGACTTTCTCAATTGCACTATGCCAGGTTCAGGGTCATCCCTGGGTGTCATGTCTCATGTTGCCAGGGAGATTTATACCCCTAGGAATCATGTTCCATGTAGGGGGGATCTAATACCTTTTTTTAAAGTGCAAATTTGTAACGAAGAAATGTAAATTTGGAATTCAGGAACAGCTTACAGAAGTTGAATTTTAGGGTAGATTCCCAGACTTTAGAACACCAGTCCTTGCATTGGTCTCAGTACTCATAATTATCTCGTCCCACACTGCCTGAATGATTTCAATTATATATAATATCATAACCGTCCTAAATTCTAGCAATACGTAATCCTCCAACATTAAAAAATGCCGGTTGCTCCAAATAGGTTAAAGCATTTTCAGTCATTCATAATATATGAAGATTGATTTCTTCATAAAAACATTTATAACTTCACTGCTCTGAAGGAATGAGTGTCCTAATTACAAAAAGGAGTTAATTTGGGAGGAGGAGGAATAAATAATTTTTGAACATGAGTGTTTTTAAAATTTGGAGAAAATACCAGATCCTCAGATACTTCCTAATGCCTGAAAAACGTAAATTTCACAAAAGTTCTACTATAAAAAGTAGGTTATCCATAGATTAATGGAACAGAATAAAGAGCCCAGAAACAGACCCACACAAATTTAGTCAATTGTACTTTGACAAAGAAGCAAAGATGAATGAAGAAGGGATAGTCTCTCCAACAAATGGTGCTGACACAACTGGACATCCAGATGCAAAACAAAACAATCTAGACACAGACATTACATCTTCCACAAAAAATTAACTCAAAGTGGATCACAGATCTAAATGTAAAACTCAAAGCCATAAAACTTCTAGAAGATGACATAGGAGAAAATCTAAGTGACCTTGGGTTTGGCGATGACTTCTTAGATACAACTCCAAAAGCATGATCCATGTAAGAAAAAAACTGATAAATTGAACTTCATTAAAATTAAAAAATCTGTTCTACAAAAGACACTGTTAAAGAGAATGAAAAGACAAGCCAAATACTGGAGAAAACATTTGCAAAACACATATTTGACAGAGGACTTGTATCCAAAATATACAGAGAACTCTTAATACTCAACTGAAAGTAAACAACCCAATTGAAAAATAGGCAAAAGATCTGAACAGACACCTCACCAAAGAAAATATACAGATGAAAAGTAAACATGTGAAAAGATGCTCAATGTATGTCATCAGGGAATTGAAAATTAAAACAACAAGATACCACCACATACATTTTAGAATGGCTAAAATCCTTAACATTGACAAAAGCAAACACTGATGGGGATGTAGAGCATCAGAAATTATCATTTATTATACAGGTGGGAATGCAAGATGTTACAATCACTTTGGAAGACAGTTTGGCAGTTCTTATAAAACTAAACATAGGCTTATCATCTGATCAAGCAATCATACTCTTTGGTATTTACCCACATGAGTTAGAACCTTATGTCCACACAAAAACCTGCACATGAATGCTTATCACAGCTTTATTCATAATTGCCACGTTGGAAGCAAACAAGATGCCCTTCCATAGGTGAATGGATAAACAAACGGTGGTACAACCATACAATGGAATATTATTCAGTGATAAAAAGTGAACCATCAAGCCACAAAAATACGTGGAAGAACCTTATATGTGTATTGCTAAGTAAAAGAAGCCAGTCTTGCAAAGGCTACATACTGTATGATTCCAACTATATGGCATAGTGGAAGAGGCATATAGAGACAGTAAAAAGATCAGTGGTTGCCAGAGATTCAGAAGGGGGAAGAGATGAATAAGTGAAGTGCAGGGTATTTTTAGAGGAGTGAAACTATTCTGTGTGATACTGTAATGGTGCATATGTGATACTATGCATTTGTCAAAACCCATAGAGCTGGACAACACAAAAAGTGAACCCTAATGTAAACTACGTACTGAAGTTAATAATAAAGTTTCAGTATTGGTTCCATTGTAACAAGTGTCTTATACTAATGCAAGATGTTAATAATAGGAGAAACTGTGTGGAGGGAAAAGGGGGGAATATGGGAACTCTGTACTTTCTGCACATTTTTTTTGTAAACCTAAAACTGCTCGAAAGATAAGTCTATTAAAAATAGATGATTCAACAAATAATTCCATAGTTCAGATCTTCTTTGAACGCTTTTATGTGCCAGACAGTGTGCTAGCTGCTAAGACTACAGTAATAACCACAGTTGCCACTCTGTGCTAGATACTGCATCAGCACTATTTGACATTTTATTGTTAGAGTGTTTTTGGCTCAAGTACCAATAATAAAATTAAAAAAAAATATGAAACATCAAAAAACCCCAGCTCAAAATGGTTTAAGAAATAGGGTAATCTATCTCACACACAAAAAAGTGATGATGACAATTAACAGGGTTAGTGAATTCAGTGTCCAAGGAAGTCACTAAAAATCTAGATTCCTTCTATTCTTCCTCTCTGCCACCTTTAGCATTTGGATAGCTTAGTTGCAAGTTGGCCACAGCAGCTTCAGGCATCACATATTTAAAGTCAGAAAAAGGGAATTTTCTTGTCTCGTGGCCCTTTTTAAGAATGATGAAAACCATCCTAGGAATTCCTCAGAGGACTTTCTTCTCTTATCTCATTAATTAGAATGGTGTCACCTATCCTCCTTAATTAAAGATATCACTTAGCAAATATAATGTGGTCGTAGAGATTGACTTATATTAATAAATATTCAATAATTGGTGATAGAGAGGAGCCCAACCTCCACCCAAGGATGTGGCCCCTTGAGGAGACTGACTATATCAGGGTTCTTTCAGCAAGTAAGAAGTTGAGCAACGGCCTCGAGATGGGCAACCAACTGGGTCTTCCACACAGACGCATTATGTTACGGGACCCTCAAGGCAACCTCGTGAGGTAGGAACTGTTATCTTACTCTTTTAGATGAGGTAAGAGGTAAGATTACCCAGTTATAACAGCTGTGATGTGTGGAGTTGAAATTCAAAGAGATTATCTGACTTCAGAGCCCAAATTTCTCACAGCACAATATCTCATGAATAGGGCCAAAGAAGACTCCCATCCTTGAAAAATGCCTTTATCTATTTTGGATTTGTCTTAGTTCTTTACTTCAGTTTGTGTACCCAAAAGCCTTAAAGAAGTGGCATTTTAGAGTATGATAAGGAATTTTAATTGTGCTTGAAATTATGTAATGGTTCCTCTTATATAAATCTTTATTCTTTTCCTGTTTTATAACCACTATATGTTGATATGTTTGCAATATCATGGCAAAAACCTTGTAAAGTAGTTATTTATATGGGATTTACTACAAATCATATTGAAGACAATGATGACTTAAAAACCATAAAAATGCTTCTGGTTTTCAAGATTTCCCTACATTCAGTGATAATAAAATGCAATTTAAAAGCTTAAGAATTCTCTTAGAAACCTTAGAAACACAGCTTTAAGGAACTAGAAATGGAAATTTGCCCTCCATTTTGAAAATACAGAAACTTGTCCAACACAGAGAATGCCCGCTCCCAATAATGCTGGGAATGAGAGAATTAGTGTATCAAGCAATTATTTATTTAAGGTATCCTATATTCCACATACAATAGTCTCAGAATAATAATAATATCAATATTAATACCAGTAATAGGTCAATTGAAAACAATTTAGGTTTTTTTTCTTTATGACATTTTTTAGGATCTAGACCACCAGAGATGTATAGTCAAATTTCTCTGTTTTAAAGCTACTTAGAACATTTCCCTTCTGTATGATTAGACCACCACCTGTATACATATTAGGATCATTATTTTTATTTTATTTCAGATTTTTAGGGTCACTTTTGCTTTTTCAAAATTTACTTTTGTTAGAGTTCCTTGGAGAAATGGCTGATTCCAGATCTGGACTCAAGGATGTATATGATGAACCTGAAACAATTTCTCATAGCAGACAGGAAGGAAGTCATCAGAACTACAATGTCTACACTAAAGATTGTGTGCAGGAGGCAATGATGATTTGGGATCAAAAGATTCCCACTACAAAAATATATTGCCCACTCCAAGCCAGGTAAAGTCTCTATAATATGAGAGAGAGAAAGAGAGATAGAGACAGAGATATAGATAGAGATAAAGATAGAGATGAGAGAGAGAGAGAGAGAGAGAGAGAGAGAGAGAGAGAGAGAGAGAGAGAGAGAGAGAGAGAAACCCAAGATAGAAACCAAAACAAGTCTCCTTTAAAGGGACTGTATCACTAGATGATGAAACAATATGACTGTTAAAACAGGAGTTTCCAAAGAAGAGACTTATGGGGAGAACACTGAAGAAATTCAGACCAAAATCAAGCTGTGGAGGTCCCTAAATGGCAATTGTATGTCCAGTTAAAACTTAAAGTGTCTACAGACCTAGATTTCTCCATTAAATTGACATTTCATATGATTATTGATAAACTGGGTTTAAATCTCACCTTGCTATTTGTTTTCTATCTCATCTATAATTTGCTCCCATTTTTCCTTTTTTTCCGCCCTCTTTTGGAGTAAGTATTCTTTATAATTCTGTTTTAACTTTTTTTGGCTTCTAAGTATACCTGTTTGTTTTTAGTGGTTGCTTTAGGGCTTATTACATACGTCTTTAGCTTATCACAGTTTATCTTTAAATAATAGTGTATCACTTCATGTGTAGGATAAGAACCTTACAAGATACTTCTATTTATCCCTTCCTAGCCTTTGTGCACTGCTGTCATGTATGTCATACATGTCATGAACCCCTCACTATTTTATTATTTTTGTGTTAAGCAATTATTTTTTATATGAATAATTTTTGTTAGAGAAATTGTAGGTTCACAGAAATATCATGCATAAAACATATAAAACACAGATTTCCCATATTCAACCCTATTATTAATACCTTGCATTAGTGAGGTACATTTGCTATAATTCATGAAAAACATTTTTATAATTGTAGTATTAATTATAGTCCATGATTTACAATGGGATTCACTGTGTTGTACAGTACTATATGTTTTCTTTTAAATTTTATTGTAGTAACATATATATTAATGAAAATTTCCCACTTTTAACCACATTCACCTATGTAATTCAGTATTGTTAGTTATGTTCACAATGTTGTGCTATCATCACCACCATCCATTACCAAAACATTCAATCAAACCAAATAGAAGTTCTGTATAATTTAAGCATTGACTCCCTGTTCCCTACCTCCAGTGTAGCCCCTGGTAACATAAATTCTAGATTCTGACTACGAGTTTGCTTATTCTAATTATTTCACATCAGTGAGATCATCCAATATTTGTCCTTCTCTGCAAAAAAGGACAAATATTTCACTCAACATGATGTCTTCAAGAATCATCTATTTTGTCCATGAATCAGTACTTCATTCCTTTTTTAATGCTGAATAATATTCTATCAAATGTTGTTTTGGTGTGCTAAAGCTGCCAGAACGCAATATACCAGAAGTGGGTTGGCTTTTAACAATGGGGATTTACAGTTCTAAGGCCATGAAAATGTTCAAATTGAGGCATCAAGAGGAAGATACCTTCTCTGAGGAAAGGTTGCTGGCATCTGGGGTTCCTCTGTCACATGGGAAGGCACATGGAGATGTCTGCTGGTCCTGCTCTCCTGGGCTCTGGTGTTTCAATGGCTTTCTGTCTCCAAAATGTCTCTGGATGTTTCTCTCTTAGCTTCTCTGAGCTCTCTGAGTTTCATTTGGATTTTATCCTCTCATAAAGGACTCCAGCAAGGGGATTAAGACCCACTCTTAATGGGCTGGGTCACATCTCCATGGAAACACCTAATCAAAAAGTCCCACCCACAATAGGTCTGCACCCACAGGGAAGGATTAAAAGAACCCAGGTTTTTGTGGGGGTACATAACAGATTCAAACCAGCATAAATGTATATACTGCGTTTTGTTTATCCATTCATTGGCTGATGGACACTTGGGTTGCTTCTATCTTTTGGCAATTATGAATAATGACACTATGAATGTCAGCATGCAACTATCTGTTTGAATCCCTGCTTTCAATTCTTTTGTGTATATACCTATTAATGGAATTGATAGGTCATATGGTAATTCTATACGTATCTTTCTAAGCAACTGCTAAACTGTCTTCTACAGCAGCTACACCATTTTACATTCCCACCAGCAATGAATGAGTGTTCCTATTTCTCCACATTCTCACCAACGTTGTTAACTTTCTGTTTTTATAATAGTAGCCATTCCAGTGGGTGTGAAATGGTATCTCATTTTGGTTTTGATTTGCATTTCCCTAATAGCTAGTGATGTTGAGAATCTTTTCCTGTGCCATTTAGACATTTGTATATCCTCTTTGGAGAAATGTCTATTCAAGTCTTTTGCCCATTTTTAAATTTCATAGCTTGTCTTTTAATTGTTGAGTTGTAGGATTTCTTTATACATTCTGGATAGTAAACTCTTATTGGATTTGTGGTTTCCAAATATTTTCTCCTGTTGTGTAGGCTGTCTTTTCACTTTCATGATAAAGTCCTTTGAGATGCAAAGGTTTTTTAATTTGGGGAGGTCCCATTTACCTATTTTTTCTTTCATTGCTTGTGCTTTGGGTGTAAAGTCTAAGAAACCATTATCTAACACAAGATCCTGAGGATGATTCCCTACATTTTGTGGTCCTTATATTTAGGTCTTTGATCCATTTAAGTTAATTTTTGTATATGGTGTGAAAGTGGGGTTCTTCTTCATTCTTCTTCATATGATATGCAGTTCTTCCAGCACCATTTGTTGAAGAAACTACTTTTTCCCAACTGAGTGGGCTTGGATGCCTTGTCAAAAATAAATAGGCAATAGATATGAGGGCCTATTTCTGAATTCTCAATTTGATTCCATTGGTCTATGTATTTATCTTTGTGCTGGTACTATTCTGTTTTGACCACTGTAGATTTATAATAAGTTTTAATGTCAGGAAGAGTGAGTCCTCCAACTTGGATCTCCTTTTCCAAGCTATTTTTGGGTATTTGGGGCTCCTTGCCCTTCCAAATAAATTTGATGATTGGCTTTTCCATTTATGCAAAGTAGGTTGTTGGAATTTTGTTGGGAATTGGGTTAAACCTGTAAATCATTAGGGACAGAACTGGCATCTTAACAATATTTTGTTTTCCAATACATAGGCATGGAATATCCTTTTATTTATTTAAATCTTCTTTGATTTAGTTTAGCAAAGCTTAATAGTTTTCCATGCATAAATCTTTTATGCCCTTATTTAAATTCATCCCTAAATATTTGGTTATCTTGTTACTATTGTAAATGGAATGTTTTTCTTGATTTCCACCTTAGATTGCTCATTATTAGCGTATAGAAATACTAATGACTTTTGTTTGTTGATCTTGTATCCCACCACTTTGCTGAACACATTTATTAGTGCTAGTAGCTTTGTCGTAAATTTTTTTGGACTTTCTATATATAGGATCATGTCATCTGCCAATAGTGAAAATTTTACTTCTTACTTTCCAATCTGGAATTTTTAAAATTTCTTTTTCTTGCCTAATTGCTCTGACTAGACTGTCCAGGACAATGCTGAATAACAGTGACAGTTGGTATCCTTGTCTTGTTCCAGATCTTAGAGAAAAAACTTTAAATCTTTCACCACTGACTATAATGTTAGCTGTGGGTTTTTCATATATGCCCTTTATCATCCCTTCTATTCCTAGTTTTCTAAGTGTTTTTATCAAGAAAAGAGCTGGATTTTGCAAAATTCCTTTCTACATCAATGGAGATGATCATGTGGTTTTTCCCCCCCTTCATTCTGTTAATGTGGTGTTTTACATTAATTGAGTTTCTTATGTTGAACCATCCTAGCATACCTGGAATAAATCCCACTTGATCATGGTGTATAATTCTTTTAATCTGCTGTTGGATTCAGCTTGCTAGTATTTTGTTGAAGATTTTGCATCTATATACATAAAAGATATTGGTCTGTGGTTTTCTTTTTTTGTGGTATCTTTATCTGGGTTTGGTATGAGGCTGATGTTCACCTCACAGAATGACTTAAGTGGTGTTCCCTCTTCTTCAATATTTTGGAAGAGTTTGAGCAGAATTGATATTAATTCTTCTTGGAATGTTTGGTAGAATTCCCCTGTGACGTCATCTGATCATGGGATTTTCTTTTTTGGGAGGTATTTGAAGACCATTTCAATCTCTTTACTTGTAATTGGTCTGTTGAGGTCCTCTATTTCTTCTAGAGTCAGTATAGGGTGTTTGTGTGTTTCTAGGAGTTTATCCATTTCATCTAGATTGTCTAATTTGTTGGCATGCAGTTGTTCATAGAATCCTCTTATGATTCTTTTAATTTCTGTGGGGTCAGTAGTAATGGTCTTCCTTTCATTTCTGATTTTATTTATTTATGTCTTCTCTCTTTATTTTGTCTGTCTGGCTAAGGTTCTGTCAGTTTTATTGATCTTTTCAAAGATCCAACTTTCAGTTTTGATAATGTTCTCTATTTTTTTTTTATTCCCAATTTCACTTATTTCTGCTCTAATCTCTTTTGTTTATTTCCTTCAGCTTGCTTTAGGGTTAGTTTGCTGTTCTTTTTCTAGTTCCTCCAGCTGTGCACTTAGGTCTTTGATTTTAGCTGCTTCTTTTTTTCAATGCAAGCATTTAAGAATATAAATTTCCCTCTCAGCATTGCCTTAGCTGCATCCCATAAGTTTTGATATGTGTGTTCTTGTTTTCATTCTTCTCAACAGAATTACTGATTTCTCTTGCAATTTCTTCCTTGACCCATTGATTGTTTAAGAGAGTGTTATTTAACTTGCATATATGCGTGGATTTTCCAGTTCTCTGCCTGTTAGTGATTTCTAGCTGCATTCCATTTTGGTCAGAGAAGTTTTAAATTTATTGAGACTTGTTTTGTGATCCAATATTTGGTATATCTTGGAGAATGGCCCATGTGCACTTGAGAAGAATGTTTATCCTGCTATTTTGGGGTGCAATGTTCTATATGTCTGTTAGGTCTTGTTTATTTATCATATTATTCAAGTTCTCCATTTCCTTAATGAAATAAGGATATTTTCTGTCTAGATGCTCTGTGTATTGATGAGAGTGGTGTATTCAAGTCTCCAGCTATTTTTATAGAGTTGTCTAATGTCCCTTCAGTTTTGCCAGTGTTTGCCTCATGCATTTTGGGACACCATGGTTAGGTGCATGAATATTTATGGTTGTTATTTCTTCCTGGTGGATTCATCCTTTTATTAATATATAGTGTCCATCTTTGTTTCACTTAACAGCTTTTTTTTAAAAGATATAATAAGAAAGACTTTTGATTATTAACTATTTTATATTCCTTATATTTTACATAGTTTACATCTGCATTTATCTATTTGATACGTGTCACTGATTAAGAATGATTGCCTCCATTATATATATGCACATATATTTTCTATATACACATATATATTCTATAAATTCTACATATACCCTATACGTTCTCAATAAAGCAATTGTATACAGAGACAATGAAGTTAATTCACTCTCCAGAATCCAAAATCTTTTTATCTTTTATTCTTATTTTCAAACTGTATCACTTTACTCTCTTTCTTCTTTATTTTGAGAAAAAGACATGCAGTTTCACACACACAGGTAATAAAGGCACAGAATATGAAAAAAATTACAATTGAAACCTGAGTCAAGGATAATTTTTTCTTGAATTGGGTGTGTTTGAAGAAAATGCTTCAGTAGGCTAAAGTATTCAATTTTCAAAATCAATGGTAAGCAGTAACTGAGAAACCATGCATATTGCTATTTTTAAAACACTATATATTTTGCATTTTACTTGTATTTATTAGGGTCCTATAAAATAAATTTTAAAAAGACAATTTTGAAGTAAAATATTAAATTATTAATATTTACTAAATACAAATCCAAACTCATATTTTAGCAGTGTGGAGCTTCTCTGATTTTAAGCCAAAGTAATGAGTCTGCAAGGTTTTGAACTACTTTCTGCTATTGAGTTATTTTGTATTTCTCTCAATATATTTTGGAGAATTGGTAAATGATATATGGGGTTCCATCCCTTATAATAAACATAATTAGCATAATGCAATATTCTTATAACCAAATTTCATACTTTTTAATGGGTAAATGTCAATTAGCAGAATTTCATGGAATTTCCTGCACTGAGCATCATAATAGATGGGTGTGCTTCCATCCTGAAGAATCAAGTCACTGCACTGTTGCAACCAGTGATGCTGACTACACATTTGCAGGAAAGATGCTAATCTTCTTCTCTGTTCAATGAAATTTATATATTGATGCATCCTGTCATAGATGTTGTGTTTTATATGACCCTATTTTTGAGGAACATCTTGAAGGATGTAAAGTTGTAAATCTCTTAACAGCTTTTGACTTAACTTCTATTTTGTCTCATATTGGTATAGTTACCCCAGCTCTTTTGTGGTTAGTAGTTGCATGGATTATCTTTTTCCAAACTTTCACTTTCAAGCTATTTGTGTCTTTGGATCTAGGTTGAGTCTCTTGTAAACAACATATAGTTGGATCATGGTTTCTATCCATTCCACCAATCTGTCTTTTGATTGGGGAGTTGAATCCCTTAACATTCAGTGTTATTCCTGTATAGGCAGTATTTACTTCAGCCATTTTGTCCTTTGGTTTTCATATCATACCGTTTGCCTCTCTTTTCCTTTATTGCAGCCTCCTTGTGTGTGTAATTGAATTTCGTGATGTATCTGATCCTTTTCTCATTTCTGTTTCTGTGTATTTTACAAATACTTTCTTTGTGAACACACTGGGGTTTATATTACACAAGCCACATCTATAACCTACTAATTGAAAAGGTACAATTTAGCATCAATAGTATGCATATTGTATGTGCCAAAATCCCTCCATTTCTCCTCTTTATATTGCTTTTGTCCCACATTGCATCTTTATATTTTGTGTGTCCATTATCAGGAAATAAATTTTCCTGTTCAGTTGTATTCTGACTCTTATAGAAATTAAAGAGTAGTATTATATATTGAGGAAACAGTTCGATGGGGTTTCACATTTGCCCTTTTAGTTCTTTTACTGAAGACCTTCACTTATTCACATCACTCCCAGTCACTCTCTCCTGTCTTTTCTTTTCAACCTGAAGAACTCCCTTTAGTAATTCTATTAGAACAGGACTTTTGTTGATGAACTCTCTGTTTCTATTTGTGAATATTTTAAGCTCTCCCTCATTTTTGAAGGACAGTTTTGCTGGATAAACAATTGTTGGCAGACAGTTTTTCTCTTTCAGTACCTTATCGTAGCAGTTTCTTCTCGCCTCCATGGTTTCTGATGCAAAATTGGCACTTAACCTTATTGAGGATCCTTTTTATGTGACAAATTGCTTTTCTGTTGCTGCTTTCAAAATTTTCTCTCTATCTTTCACTTTTGACATTATGATTAGTATGTATCTAGGAGTAGGTCATTAGAGCTTATTGTGTTTGGAGTATGTTGCCCTTCCTGGACATGTATATTTATGCCTTTCAGAAGAATTGGGCAATTTTCGGCCATTATTTCCTCCCAAATTTCTCATTATTTCCCTTCTCTTCTCCTTCTGGGTCACCCAACGTGCATGTGTGTGTATACTTAATGCTGTCATTCAAGTCCCTGAGATGGTACTCAATTTTTTCTTTTCTTTTCTCTATCTGCTCTTTTAACTGTATGATTTTGATTGTCCAATCTTCTAGATCACTGATTCTTTTTCTGTCTGTTCATATCTGCTGTTTTATACCTCTAGTGTGTTTTTAATCTCCATTATTTTGACTTTCATCCCCATAATTTCTGTTATGGCTTTTAAAAAACTTTTGAATTCCTTATGCTCACACAGTGTCTTAATATTTTTTAGTTCTGTATCTGCCATTAATTTATTTCTATCCATATTTTCTTTCATATCCTTGAATTAATTTAGGAGATTTGTTTGAACTTCCTTTATTAGTTGTTCCAAATTCTGTATCTCCTCAGAAGTTTTAATTTGTTCCCTTGATTTAGTCATATCTTCCTATTTCTTAGTATGGCTGGTAATTTTTGGAGGATGTCTGGTTATCTGATTATTTTGATATATCAACTCTGAAGGTTTTCTTCCTTTTGCCTAGGGTTTTATTGTTGTTTGTCTTTGTGTTAAGGCTCTCCTTTGACACTTCATCCAATTTATTCAGGCCCTTTTGAGTAGCCTGTGTTTAACTGTTAAGATTTTCTCAGCTATTCTGCACTGGATTCTTGCCTTAGATATGCAGTACAGTTTGTAATACAAACTGCCATTTTGTGTGCAACTGTTTCACCTGAAGGAGAACCCTTTCTTTCTTTTGTTCCTTCTCAGGAAATATTGATCTGTTTGTTTTTGTGCAGACTTTTCTCCCCAGTCTCTATGACTTGTTCAAATTCTCTCCCTCATTCAGTGTCCCCTTTCCATTACACTTTTCAGTTCTGGGACCCATCCCATCTTAGAGCAGTTCAGTTCCCCACACCCCATTTTTTTTCATTGAGGCTTTTCTTCCTCTGGTTTTCTTCCTGTTAGGGTATCACACCCTGGAGAGCCAGATGGGGTCAATCCAGAAAGGTCTGTTTTGCCTTTAGGTGGTCCAGCAAACAGACACTGGATTGAGTTTGTACACTTCTTGCCAACAGTTTTGCCACAGTCTCATTTTACCCTAGGGTGCTTTTGAAGGTAGCACTCCTCAACTGCTTTTGTTCTGCCCTGGGTCCCTGCAGACTTGGGCCCCTGTGCTGCTCTGAGTGGCTCTATGGTCTGCATCCACAGCATGAGGGACCCAGACCGTGCTGCCTCTGTGTGACTCCCAGGCTGTGCAGGAGTGAGTCAGGGGGTAGGTTCCAGACTGAGAGGCCAAGGATGCAAATCTCCTACCTGATTTTGGTGCTTTGTTTTTTTCTTCAATTCAGTATTTGTGACATCCTTCTCCAATCTCTACCATACTCTAGAGATTCAACCAAGTGGGATATTTCCTTCTATTAGTTGATTCTCAGGGGAGGTTTTCCAGGGGATATCTTATATAGACATGTTGATGACATTACTGCAGCACTCAATTACTTTTTAAAGCAATTTTAAAAATAAGACAAATTACTGCTTGAAGAAATTTCTTTAACATATCCTGTAATGGTGTGTTAGCAATAAATTCTCTCAGCTTTTGTATTCAGTAAAAATCTTTATTTCGGCCATGTTTTTTTTTTTTTTTTATCTTCATTTTATTGAGATATATTCACATACCACGCAGTCATACAAAACAAATCGTACGTTTGATTGTTCACAGTACCATTACATAGCTGTACATTTATCACCTAAATCAATCCCTGACACCTTCATTAGCACACACACAAAAATAACAAGAATAATAATTAGAGTGAAAAAGAGCAATTGCAGTAAAAAAGAACACTGGGTACCTTTGTCTGTTTGTTTCCTTCCCCTACTTTTCTACTCATCCATCCATAAACTAGACAAAGTGGAGTTTTGTCCTTATGGCTTTCCCAATCCCCTTGTCACCCCTCATAAGCTACATTTTTATACAACTGTCTTCGAGATTCATGGGTTCTGGGTTGCAGTTTGATAGTTTCAGGTATCCACCACCAGCTACCCCAATTCTTTAGAACCTAAAAAGGGTTGTCTAAAGTGTGCGTAAGAGTGCCCACCAGAGTGACCTCTCGGCTCCTTTTGGAATCTCTCTGCTACTGAAGCTTATTTCATTTCCTTTCACATCCCCCTTTTGGTCAAGAAGATGTTCTCCGTCCCACGATGCCGGGTCTACATTCCTCCCCGGGAGTCATATTCCACGTTGCCAGGGAGATTCACTCCCCTGGGTGTCTGATCCCACGTAGAGGGGAGGGCAGTGATTTCACCTTTCAAGTTGGCTTAGCTAGACAGAGAGGGCCACATCTGCGCAACAAAGAGGCATTCGGGAGGAGGCTCTTAGGCACCATTATAGGGAGGCCTAGCCTCTCTTTTGCAGCAACCGTCTTCCCAAGGGTAAAACCTATGGTAGAGGGCTCAACCCATCAAACCACCAGTCCCCTATGTCTGTGGTCATGTTAGCAACCATCGAGGTGGGGTAGGCCAATACCCCTGCATTCTCCACAAGCTCCTCAAGGGGGCACTACATCTTTTTTTCCTTGTTTTTCTTTTTATTTTTTAACTTTCCCTTCTTTTTTAAATCAACTGTATGAAAAAAAAGTTAAAAAGAAAACAAACATACAATAAAAGAACATTTCAAAGAGACCATAACAAGGGAGTAAGAAAAAGACAACTAACCTAAGATAACTGCTTAACTTCCAACATGTTCCTACTTTACCCCAAGAAAGTTATCTAATATAGCAACATTTCTGTGAACTTGTTCCTACTATATCCATCAGAAATTAACAGACCATAGTCATTCCTGGGCATCCCCAGAACGTTAAATAGCTTATCTGTTCTTCTTGGATTATTGTTCCCCCTTCCTTAATTGCTTTCTATTGCTAGTTCCCCTACATTCTACATTATAAACCATTTGTTTTACATTTTTCAAAGTTCACATTAGTGGTAGCATATAATATTTCTCTTTTTGTGCCTGGCTTATTTCGCTCAGCATTATGTCTTCAAGGTTCATCCATGTTGTCATATGTTTCATGAGATCATTCCTTCTTACTGCCGCGTAGTATTCCATCGTGTGTATATACCACATTTTATTTATCCATTCATCTGTTGAAGGACATTTGGGTTGTTTCCATCTCTTGGCAATTGTGAATAATGCTGCTATGAACATTGGCGTGCAGATATCTGTTCGTGTCACTGCTTTCCGATCTTCTGGGTATATACCGAGAAGTGCAATCGCTGGATCGAATGGTAACTCTATATCTAGTTTTCTAAGGAACTGCCAGACTGACTTCCAGAGTGGCTGAACCATTATACAGTCCCACCAACAATGAATAAGAGTTCCAATTTCTCCACATCCCCTCCAGCATTTGTAGTTTCCTGTTTGTTTAATGGCAGCCACTCTAATCGGTGTTAGATGGTATCTCATTGTGGTCTTAATTTGCATCGCTCTAATAGCTAGTGAAGCTGAACATTTTTTCATGTGTTTCTTGGCCATTTGTATTTCCTCTTCAGAGAACTGTCTTTTCATATCTTTTGCCCATTTTATAACTGGGCTGTCTGTACTATTGTCATTGAGTTGTAGGATTTCTTTATATATGCAAGATATCAGTCTTTTGTCAGATACATGGTTTCCAAAAATTTTTTCCCATTGAGTTGGCTGCCTCTTTACCTTTTTGAGAAATTCCTTTGAGGTGCAGAAACTTTTAAGCTTGAGGAGTTCCCATTTATCTATTTTTTCTTTTGTTGCTTGTGCTTTGGGTGTAAAGTCTAGGAAGTGGCCGCCTAATACAAGGTCTGGAAGATGTTTTCCTACATTATCTTCTAGGAGTTTTATGGTACTTTCTTTTATATTGAGCTCTTTCATCCATTTTGAGTTAATTTTTGTGTAGGGGGTGAGGTAGGAGTCCTCTTTCATTCTTTTGGATATGGATATCCAACTCTCCCAGCCCCATTTGTTGAAAAGACCATTATGACTCAGTTCAGTGACTTTGGGGGCCTTATCAAAGATCAGTCAGCCATAGATCTGAGGGTCTATCTCTGAATTCTCAATTCGATTCCATTGATCTATATGTCTGTCTTTGTGCCAGTACCATGCTGTTTTGGCAACTGTGGCTTTATAATAAGCTTCAAAGTCAGGGAGTGTAAGTCCTCCCACTTCGTTTTTCTTTTTTAGAGTGTCTTTAGCAATTCGAGGCATCTTCCATTTCCAAACAAATTTGATAACTAGCTTTTCCAAGTCTGCAAAGTAGGTTGTTGGAATTTTGATTGGGATTGCATTGAATCTGTAGATGAGTTTCGGTAGAATTGACATCTTAATGACATTTAGTCTTCCTATCCATGAACATGGAATATTTTTCCATCTTTTAAGGTCCCCTTCTATTTCTTTTAGTAGAGTTATGTAGTTTTCTTTGTATAGGTCTTTTACATCTTTGGTTAAGTTTATTCCTAGGTACTTGATTTTTTTAGTTGCTATTGAAAATGGTATCTTTTTCTTGAGTGTCTCTTCAGTTTGTTCATTTCTAGCATATAGAAACATTACTGACTTATGTGCATTAATCTTGTATCCCGCTACTTTGCTAAATTTGTTTATTAGCTCTAGTAGCTGTATCGTCGATTTCTCAGGGTTTTCCAGATATAAGATCATCTCATCTGCAAACAATGACAGTTTTACTTCTTTTCCAATTTGGATGCCTTTTATTTCTTTGTCTTGCCGGATTGCCCTGGCTAGCACTTCCAGCACAATGTTGAATAACAGTGGTGACAGTGGACATCCTTGTTTTGTTCCTGATCTTAGAGGGAAGGCTTTCAGTCTCTCACCATTGAGTACTATGCTGGCTGTGGGTTTTTCATATATACTCTTTATCATGTTGAGGTCGGCCATGTTTTTGAAAGATATTTTCATTGGATGTAGAGTTTTAGGTTTTACAGGTTTTTTCTTTTTTTCTTTTCAGTACTTAAATAAGTTGTTTCTCTTCTGCTTTGCATTGTTTTCAGTTTGAATTCTGCTCTTTTTATCTTTGTTCCTCTCTATGTAATGTTTCTTATCCTGTTCCATCTATGCTTAGCTGCTTTTAAGAATTTTCTGTTTATCACTGATTTTAAGCAATGTGATTATGATGTGTCCTGGTTTATTTTTCTTTATGTTTCTTTTGCTTGGGGATCATTGAGCTTCTAGGATCTATGGGTTTATAGTTTTCACTAGATTTTGAAAAAAATTGACTGTACATTATTTCTTCAAATATTTTTTTTTTTCTGTTCCCTCCTCTCTCACCCATACTTTGGGGTATTCATGTATATTAAGCTTCTTGAAGTTGACCCACAGCTCTCTGATACTCTATTCCTCTATTCAGTATTTTTTTTCTTAGTATTTCATTTTGTATAGTTTCTATTGATATTTTTTCAAGTCACTAACCTTTTCCTCTGCATTGCCTAATCTGCTGTTAATTCCATCCAGTTTATTTTTCATCTTGCACATTTTATTTCTAATTTCTAAAAATTTGATTTAGGTCTTTAAAAAATATATTCCATGACTCTACTTAGCAAGTTCAATCTTTCCCTTACCTCCTTGAATGTGTAGAATATACTTTTTTTTTTTCAGTTTTATTGAGATATATTCACATACCATACAATCATCCATGGTGTACAATCAGCTGTTCATAGTACCATATTACAGTTGTGCATTCATCACCCTAATCTATTTTTGAACACTTTCCTTATACCAGGAGGAATCAGAATCAGAACAAAAAATAAAAATAAAAAAGGAACACCCAAATAACCCCCCCCATCCCACCCTATTTTTCATTTAGGTTTTGTCCCCATTTTTCTACTCATCCATCCATACACTGGATAAAGGGAGTGTGATCCACAGGGTTTTCATAATCACACAGTCACCCCTTGTAAGCTACATAGTTATACACTCGTCTTCAAGAGTCAAGGCTACTGGGTTGGAGTTTGGTGGTTTCAGGTATTTACTTCTATAGAATATACTTTTAATAACTGTTTTATGTCTTTGTCTACCAATCATATTGTCTGTGTCATTTCTGGGTCAGTTACTATTTATTTATTTTCTCCTCACTATGGGTCATACCTCCCTGCTTCTTGGCACATCTAGAAATTTTGATTGGATGTCAGATATTGTGAATTTTACTTTGCTAGGTCCTGGATATTTTTTATTCCTATAAATATTTTTGAGCTTTGTTCTGGGGTTCAGTCAAGTTACCTGGAAACAGTTTGATCCTTTAGAGATCTGCATTTGAAGCTTTGTTTGGTGGGACCAAAACAGCCTTTCATCTGGAGCTAATTTTTCCCCCACTACTGAGGCAATGCCCTTATGAGCCCTCATCTTACGTTCTGTGTGCCATGAGGCTTTTCCCTTCTGTTTCATGGGGACACCCACTGTTTCCAGCTCTGTTTAAGCTTAGGTTTGTTCTGCCTGCTCCTTCTGAGTGGTTCTTTCCTTGGTCTGTGGAAGTTTCTTCACAAGCACATGCTGATCAATACTCAGCTGAAGTGAAGACCAGCTCTCTGGAGCTCTCCCTCTGTGCTGCTCTTTCCTTTTCAGTCATCTTCCCTGTGAGTTCTGGCCACCCTGGCCTCCTTGAGCACCACATTCAGTCTCCTCAGCTCAAGGATTCTGCGGGGCTCTGCCTTATTTCCCCTCCCTGTGCTACACAATCTGGAACTTTCTCTGGGACAAACCTGGCTCAGCTTGTTTCCCCTTTCTCAGGGATCCCTGTCCTGCACTGACTATTTTCCAATTTCTGAAAACCTTTGTCTTGTATATTTTGTTTGTTTGCTTGTTTTAGTTTTTCATGGCAGGATGGTAAATCTGGTCCAGAAGTAGAAATGCCACTTGTTTCTTTTCACTGTGAATGTTTTTATTCATATTTTAATTTAAATGGTAATCATTCTCTGTTTGACATGGCTTTTACTAACTACAAAGTAATATGTAAGAAGGTGTCATACATGGAAAGATTCCTGGACTACAATTTGAGAGAACTTGGTTACAGTTCCATTTTGTTTCTTTCAGAATATTACCTTTTCCTTTGACCTGAGGACATTTGAAAATAGAGTCTGGACCAAGTGATTTCTGTGGTACCTTGCAACTCATACATTCCATGAGTCTATAAGACTCAAAGAAGCTCAAGATGTTAACTCATTTTCAGAAGATGGAAAGGAGATGTAGGAGTGGTACCAGACTTAGGAGGGCAGAGGCAGCTGCAAATTGAGTGCTTGAAGAAGGGATAATGAGGATTAGAGAACCGATGAGCCCTCATGTTCATCCAAGCTTGTTCAGGAACTGCAGATACCAGGAACAGTGTGAGAGAGGACATGGTTTGGGGGACTGCTGAGAGGAAGTAAGGCAGATTGAAAGTCTCCATATGAAATATTCACAAAATTCTGACCCTTGACACTGCCAAGCAGGGAAAAATAAAACTGCATATGACATCAGATATGTAGGGACTTCTTTACTATAAATTCTAGTAGAAACACCAGATTTCTATACCCAGCATTTGTGTGGCTGTTTAATGAATAAAGTAATTTTAAAAAATCCCTTTTGTGGTATCTCACAGAAACTGTTATTTGTTTGGGGAGAAAACAATAAAAAAAAAATGCTCATGAGACTCTAGATTGCACTCTTAAGGACTACAAACTACCATATTTATTTAGAAAGATGGTTTTTTGGAGAAATTGTGGTCAGTGCCAGAAGGAATCTTTTCATTGATCTTTTTTGAACCTCAGATAACAAACTAAAGAGACTTGAAGGGAAATCTTTGCCAAAACTCACAAAGCTAATAAGTGCTTGATATATTAGAACCAGGTCAATGGACTCCTGAGTAAGCTCTCCCAATCATAACAAGCCGCCAATGGGGTGAGCTCTGATTCAGCCACATCATTTCACCAGAATCTTCTTTTTATGTGTCATCTCTTTAAACATACAATTAGAAGTGGAAGTCCTAATTAGAAGTTCTGTAATTAATGGATGATATCAATTCTACTGATGTACTTTGCAGTTCATCCCATATCTTTGTCATCATTATTAGGGTGCTTTAACAAACCCAAGTAGCTGAACAAGGTATAAAAGAGCATGAGGACTCATTGAGTGTGGCTTTTTCACATCTGCTAAAATGGTTGAGCTCATGAATGAAAAATACAAGCAATGAACAGGGTAGAAAAACATGGTTTGACATCAAACCAAGGGTTCCACCTTAAATCAACATTAAATCAAGGGCTGAAAAACAAATTCATGTTTTTGATTGTTTTCCTTTAAGAATATTTAATGATTTAAATATTAAATTAATATTTAATATTTAATGATTCATAAATGTAGAGTGAGTTTTTGGTACTTCAGGAACCTGTTCTTACATGCCATTTTGTAGAAAATAATGAGTGTTTTAAGTACTGAATAGTCAATATTTTCATCTATTTCTATACTCAGGGTTTGCATCCTGATTCTCAAGTATTGTTTACATTTGGCTACAATAAGGAACTGCATTACAACCACCTTACTGATGTAATTATTATTGGTGAATCAGTTAACAATGTTGGCATTTAAATGACTATATTTCTAGGATAACGTTACTATTAAGTTGAATAAAGAAAGCTTTTGTTTCACTCACTATTACTGTTTCACGCATGAGTCTGTGATCTCCGAAAGGCAGGATGAATGAGGCTTTCATTCAAAAAAATAATTTTTTCCTTGGTTGTAGAGATTATAGTTCTGGTAAGGAAAATAAACTGTATCCTGGAGAAATCAGCAGAAATGCATAGGCTTTTAAACCTTCCAGAGTCAACCAATTTCTGTTGCTTCAGGCTTGAATAATTTTATTGAACTGCAATAAATTTGAATTCCTTCTAAATTCCTAAATTTGGAGAAGAAAATCTGTTTTTATTTGAATATTGGAAAGGAAAGAAGAAATATCAAATAATTCCACCCATATCCAACAGTATTAGAGTAGTCTGAATGTTCCTGTATTTGCCGTGTTCCTTCTAAAAGATACAAAGATGAGAGATGATTGCTGGAATCACTGTTCTATTTTATCTGGAGACCTGAGTGCTCTCCCTGCTCTATTCCCTCAGGGGGTTGTGCTCCTCTGCTTAAAAGAATATTGCCTGCTCTGAGAGCTAATGATTTGTTTGGAGGATAGAAGTCTCAGAGGTGAAGATAACCACAGCTTTTATAATGTATCTTTCAGATCTTTGATCTGCTTTTCTCTGAATACATGAGACCCTCAATGGCAAGATTAAAGATGCCTCTTCATAGAAGAAAGGCAAAATTTGAAAACATAAAGGCCACTCAGATTTCCAAATAATATTTTTGTATTTGTTTATTTTGTCAACATCATATTTGGTGAATGTTGTCCTTCATTCATGTGATAACTGGATGGTAATCAAAATGCAGTGTTGTGTCAGGCTTATTCGTATTTCCCAAAGAGGCAGGGAAACTCCGAATTTTGTTTTAAAAAGTGGTTAGTGCAAGCTGGTTTTATGTCTTAGAATTAAGATTCTTTTTAATTCAACATATGTTTACTTGGTATCTAGTAGATGTCAGACATTGTGCCTTCTTTTGTAGGGAATATAAAAAAAATCAGGATTTGTTTTCAAGAGACTTACACTCTAATCGTGCAGGTAAGGCAATTATAGAAATGGCTATATTATAACAGAATGTGGCAAATGAAAAGTGCTTGGCAAGAAATGAAAGTTATTCAAAGTCAGAACAGAAAGAAGAGAACAGATTTAAGTGGGAGGTGATCAGGTAAGGTTTCAGCATTTGAGAAGGACATTGCAAGATGGGTGAGAGTTCACGGAGTGGGGCTGAAGCTGGAAGTAAGGCAGTAATAAGATATGTTGGGTGTGTATGTGGGTCGGGGGAAGGAAAGCGGTCATAAAAGATCAAGACGCCTGTTTTGAACTTGTAGGCTTGGGGAGCTGATGAAAACTTATATGCAGAGCAAAGACAAAGTGTTGGGCTTTCAGACATCTTTTGAAGCATTTTAAAAGCAATTTAAAATTTTGGAAAAAAAATCAGGTTTTGGTGTTCTTTGAACTAAAAATACATCTATGTAAGCACATAGGTGTGTTCGATAATGACCACAGGTTTTATTTCCAAATAGAACTTTCCCCGAAATACTTTAAACATGACAGCAGGAGTATGTCAATTAACCTCTCATTAATAGTTGAGTTCAAAAAAGACTATTTTTCATTTTTACAATGATGTAGCTCATCCATAAAAGTGACCACCCCATCTCCTTTAGCTAGTTGTTTTTTTAATTCAGTTTTATTGAGATATATTCACATACCCTACAGTGTACAATCCACACACAATATCCACAGTGTACAAACAGTTGTGTACCATTATATAGTTGTGTGTTGATCACCACAATTTTTGAACATTTCCATTACTCCAAAAAAATAAAAATAAGATTAAAAATACAAGTAAAAAAAAAACACCCAAAACATCCCATCCTCTCTATTATTCATTTAATTTTTGTTCCCATTTTTCTACTCATCTGTCCATACACTGGATAAAAGGAGTGTGAGTCACAAGGTTTTCACAATCACACAGTCACACTGTGTAAGCTACGTAGTTGTACAATTTTCCTCAAGAATCAAGGCTACAGGGTTGCATTTCCACAGTTCCAAGTACTTCCTTCTAGCTATTCCAATACACTAAAAATGAAAAAGGGATATTTTTATAACACATAAGAATAGTCTCCAGAATGACCTCTCGACTCCATTTGAAATCTCTCTAGCTATTTGTTTTTAATGGACTATTTTGATTCTAATTCTTTAAAAGAAAAAGACCATTACATATAGGAAAAAGTAGAATTAAGAGAAATTACTATCAAATACTTTCTAAATTAATATTCAAACTCATATTGAACAAAAAAATTGGAAAATTAGCTACCATCAGAAAAGTAAGTATATAATACAAACTAGCACCTATCAATGGATTTCTAATCTGGGTCAAATGAATCAGAAAGGGGATATAATTTTATAACATTCTGAAGAATTTAATCTTCCCCATTTTGCCTATGAATAGCTGAGATTTACTGTCTGTGTAATATTTGGATATACATTTTTTGGTCCTGCTTCCTAGGTCCATTAGAACAAAGCAAGTCCTTCAAAAAAAATGAGATAAAATATAAAACGAATATAAAAATGAAATAACTTTATAGCATAAAGAAAATCAAAATAGATTTTTTAAAATAAAAAGCTTCAGAAGGGATTGCAACAAATAGATACATGATTCTGATCAGAAACTAGCTTTTTGAGGAATTTTATTTCATAATTATCGCTGTGATAGTTAGAGTTTATCCAATAGAAGTTTGAAAATGTGAGTAGCTCAGCTGATCCTTCACCAAGACCTTTATGAGAAGAAGTAATCTAATAGATGGACATTTACTCTGCTTTATCTCCTGCCATTCTGGGCAGAAGAAGTGAGACCCTCAAGGGTTGTTAAATCCAGAACTACAGAATGAAGTACCAAATATACAAGAACAGATCAACATCCTAAAATAGTTGGGAGAAATATTACCTAAAAGTTGTTAGCTAATAGTTAACTACAAATTTTGAACACACTGAAATTCAATATGCCTCCTGGTTTTGCAGATTTTTTGTACATGTTGTTTCCTATTCTTGCACATTTATTTGGAAAGAGATCTTTGTTTTATAAGTAGAGGAAAGAGGGACCCAATGGGTGAAGAGTAAATGGTATTCTACTGGCCTAAGTGTTGTATTCCTTTGTACTTAACTTACCATTAGATGATGATTTTATGCTATGACAGGCTGGGGAATAAATACCAAAACAGATTGTTGTTTTTTCTATTACTTAAGGGAAAAAAAAGTTACAATCAAATAGGAAATGTTTCTTCTCATTACAAAAGTTTTGCTGCATGATTCCATTTGAATTATCAGAAAATGTTGAAAATATTTTCCTTTAAAAAGTTCGATTTAAAAATAATTATGTAACCTAAAGATTAATGATAGGCAGTACTTAAAAAAAAAAAATCCTATTCTAAAGTTCTTAACTGGGGATGACAGCCTAACCAAGTTGACTCTTAAAACCATTATATCTCCTTTAGTTATTTGTTTTTAATTGGTTATTTTGATTTTAATTTTCCACAAGGAAAAGTAAAATTAAGAGCAATTACCTATCAAACATTTTTCTAAATTAATATTCAAATTCAAACTGAACAAAAAAAATTGCAGAATTATCTAGCATTGGAAGATTATATAATACAAATTAGCATCTCCTGGCTCTTGCTCTTGTCAATAAGGTATGACTGAAGTTTTTAAAGCACATAGACTTAGTTCACATTCTTTACAGCCAATGGGTGCGCATTGTTGAATATTAAGATAATTGAAAAAATAGCATGAGAATGGTGATTTAGCAAGTTGAACAAATCATTGCAGCCATTTTTGCTTTCCTTAAATACTAAAGATAAAATATAATATGAAATTACATCCAACCTTCATATAGTAATACATAAAAAGTTAAAACTATTAATAAAATTAAAGTCAAGAAGGTTGGATAAATCTTTACAAGGACAATTCTTTAACCATTAAGAATGATGTAATAGCTAAACTGTTTCAAAAAATCAATGACTTACCAATAAGTGGATCAGGTGCTATGTCACTTCTACTCTCTTTCCATGACAGCAAGTAGTCAAGGCTGGTGAAATCTGCAACTTCTATATAGTTATTAACTGTCAGCATCAACTGATGAGCTTTTGCTATTCCATAATGAACTTTTGTTTCGTCCATCAGAGGCATGTTCATTAGCTCGCTTGTTGTGTCAAAAGCTTGTTGGAAGTATTCAGATGCTCTGCTATAGACTCCCTAAAAATGTAATAGAAATAAATTTTTTCTTAATTTTTTTATTTCACCATTTCACATGTCCATCCATCTACCTTCGTACCACCCATGCTGATCTTTCAACAGCTGTCCCAGTTTCATCTTCAGTAAGAAAGGGATGGCAAGTAGGCTCTGTATTTGAGCTGAAATCAAGGTGTCAGCCAGGCTTGACTGAAGAATCTATTTCTAAGCTCATATGTGTTGTTGGCAGAATTCATTTCCTTGTGGATGCAAGACTAATGCCTTTTTGCTGCTGTTGGCTAGATGCTGTCTCAGAACCTAAATGCCTCCCACAGTGCTTTGCCACGGAGGCTTCTTTAACATGGCTGCTTGCTTGCTTCATCAATCCAATAAAAGAATCTCAAGTTCCAGTCTGCTAAGATGGCGTCTCATATAATCTCATGTCATCACAGGAGTGACAGCCCATCAACTCTGCCATATTCTATTGGTTAGAAGCAAGTCACAGATCCCACTTGGACTGGAAGGGATTGGATCATACATGGGCATGGATGCCAGGAGGCAAGGCCACTGGGGGTCACGTTACGGTCTGTCCACTACCCT
The DNA here is from genome assembly GCF_015220235.1 of Choloepus didactylus. Taxonomy (NCBI): domain Eukaryota; kingdom Metazoa; phylum Chordata; class Mammalia; order Pilosa; family Megalonychidae; genus Choloepus; species Choloepus didactylus. Next base: position 159,619,373 of record NC_051309.1, read on the forward strand.
GATCTCAGGTGAAGATTATTGCCTGAAGTTTTCTATATCTCAAATATAAGAATTTACTAGACAACAGTCAACCATTTCTAGAACTAGAGGACCTCATAGTAGGGAACTAAATGAATTAAATGAACTATGGTCTCAATCTGCAAAATGGTTGACTACCATAGAAGACTTTTGTTCAAGGCCATGAAATATAACTTTACTCTTTACAAAGTATTATTCATCACTCTTTAATCCATTAAAATAATGATGTTTACACCCCCCCTCCCCAAAGATACCAGTTAGACTTGTCCTGTTGGACATCAAAGATACAGACAAAATATATGAAAAATATATGATGAGGCCAAACTTTGCTATTTTTTGGAGCCAAAGATGTATAAATATCTAAATAATTATTGTTCCATTTACACTTCTGAGCTGTAGGCTATTTATTGTTTTAGGTGACAGTCTTAATTAGGAGTCATAAATAAACGGATATATATATTTGAATTTCCAGATTTGTTTTTAAAAATATATTATTGTGTTAAAATTAACTCATTCATCTATCCATTCATTCATGGGGCAACCATAATGTGCCAGACACTATGTCAGATTGTGGCAATTTAGCAGCAGTGAATGGAGATTACAGTGAAGTCGGTGAATTTACTACCAGTGGAAGTATTAATATGCCTAAAACTGAGATTAGATTTTATTTAACAAGTGCTCTTTTTCTTTTTTTAACTTTTTTTTACATTAGAGAAGTTATAGGTTTACAGAAAAAAATCATGCATAAAATACAGATTTCCCATTTACCGCTCCATTATCAACACCTTCCATTATTGTGGTACATTTGTTATAATTCATGAAAGAACATTTTTATAATTGTACCATTAACTACAGTCCATTGTTTACAATAGGATTCACTGTGTTGTACAGTCCTGTTGTTGCTATTTTTAATTTTAGTCTAGTAACATATATACAACCTAAAATGTCCCCAATTAATGTTCTTTTCTTTTTGAAAATAGGAGACCTACAATTGGACAATTATTCTTCCCTGCCCTTATTGTACCCAGTATTCAGCCTTTAGACACACACTCAGACACACACACACACACACACACACACACACACACAAACACACAATTCCCATAACTGGTTTCTCTAGTTTAAAAACTATTAGGGAAAGACAACATTAATTTTTCCCAGATGCAGCTATTTTATATATACCATTTTGGAATGAGATTTTATTCATATATATTGTACTTCCAGACTTTTAATTCTTAAAGAGTATAATATCTAAATTTAATTCCTCTCTAGAGGTTCTGTCCAAACTTCAACAGTTTATTTTTGTTATCAATTAATTCTTACTTCAGCATAAAATTCTGAAGAGTCCAGTAATTAATCCTGGAAGTCTTAAATACAAATTTGAAATACACAAATGAAGTATATACCTCAGAGGTGCATCTAATTGGAAGAGACAACTTAACTTAATGTTATAAATATCACTGACCAGCATTCGTTAGATAATTCCAGGACAGGATCTTGATGACATCATAGACTTTGAAACAAAGCTTGAATTATTACATTTGAACATAGAATTTTCATGCATTATTCTAATTTTTATCAGATTTCTCAGTCCTGACCATTTCCTACCCAGTTTTCCTACTATTTAATGTTGGAAATACCATCTTTTTAACTATGTGACTATTCTATGATCTTATTAGAAGAGATCTCGTAAAAGACCTGTACATAGTTATTTTTCCTAAAACATACTCATTTGACCATTTACATTAATTATATTCAATTAACAGTCCATGAGGAGATCATATCAGGAGGGTGGGATTGGTGCCCCATCTTCCATAATTATATAGTAAAAGGTAAACTAATTAGGATTAAGGATATTTTTTAAATGTGCTAACTTTAATTGTAAAAACATTATAATTATAGAAAACAGTAGCTCCAATGTTTTTCTAGGGACAGTTCTGTATTTTTTGTCTTGTACTATTATTTTTTTTGAAATTATTATTAAGAATAAAATATATACAGAATTTTTGTTTAGGTTGAAAAAGTTTTGGTGGTGGTGATAGTACAATATTATGCATGCAATTAGTATCACTGAATTGCATGCATTGAAAGTGGTTAAAATGGGAAATTTTGTATTGTACATACATTAGCATAATACATTATTAAAAAAAAGAGAATACAATTATAATACATTGAATGTGTAATATGAAAGTAGAAAAGATAGGATGAGGGCAGTTGTAGAAGACCTTGAAAGCTAGGTTGAAGAGTAGCAGAAATACTAGATTTTCTTTTTAAGATTCAGGACATATTTTTTAATTGCTCAAATATTGTACAAAAATGAAGTAAAAGTTTCAAATTTCAAAAATGATAGAAAAAGTTGGTTACAAATTAATTAAATTAATTAAAATGGTATAAAATTGGTTATAGATTTATTGATTGGTTCAATGAATACACATATTTTGGCTCACCAACTCTGTGCTAGGTACTCTTCTAGGCACTGAGAATAAAATAATAAAGTAGATATGGCTCCTGCTCTTGTTAGGCTTACATTCTAGCCAAATTAAACAGGAACAACCAGAAAAAAAAATCGTAAACAAGAAAACTATCAGGTAAGTACTACAAGGATACTTAAAGTTATATGAAGAGTGACCTTGTGACCACTTTTTTTGTGTGTGACTACTTTTGATTGAATTGCCAAGGGAAGACTTCTCTGGAGAAGTGGTAATTATCTGAGATCTGAATGACAAGAGATGGGAGAGCATGCCAGGCAGAACACTCTGGTTTAGGGAAATGGCCTGAGGCAAGAATCAACTTGGCATGTTTGAAGAACTCCACAAAAGTCAGTTTGGCTCAGATAAGAGAAGAGTGGGAGGCAGTGAGGTCAGAGATACAGGCTTGGGCCACCTCATAGAGAATATTTCAGGATTTATACTTGTATTCTAAGAGGAATGGAAAATAATGGAAGGATTCCAAGCAGAGAAGTAACATGAGTTCATTTACATTTTAAAAGGATTACTTTGGCCCCTGTGTGGAGACTGGACTTTAGGAGGAAAGAGCATATGCAGGGGATTGGGTTAGGAGGTTACCACAGTAGTCCAGGTGAGAAAATACAGTGCTGTGAACAGATGTGGAGACAGCAGCAGAAGCAAAGAGAGAATGGATGAATTTGGATTATGCTTTGGGGGCATAATGGTCAGGGTTTTCCTCTGGATTGGATATGGAGCAGGGAGGAGAGAATAATCAAGGGAAATTCAGATTTTTAGCTTGAGCGACTGGGTTGATGATAATGGTGCCATTTCTTAAAATGAGGAAGACTGGGATGGAGCAGGTTAAGGGAGGGGTGTTATCAGTTGTATTCAGGCCATGTTAAATGTGAGATGTCTATTAGACATCCAGTGGAGAGACCAAGTAGGAAGTTGGCTTTACAAATCTGGTGTCCCAAGGAGAGGTGGCAGTTGGAGATAAGTTTGGAGTCATCGGCATACGAGTGGTATTTAAAGCCATGGACCCGGGTGAGGTCATATGAGGGGACTGAGAAGGGAAGATGTCAAGTAGGCAGTGGGATATGGGTCTGGAGTTGAGAGGAGAGGTGTGAGCTTAAGATATTGAAAAGCTAAGCGTTATTGTGTACCCAACATGTGCTAGAAATCCTACCAAGTACCATGCATATTTCTAATCCTTATAAAACTATGTTTCAAGGTATCTTGTTATTGACATTTGAAAGATGAAGGAACTGAGAGTTAAAGAATTAACCTTTGTTTTGAGGTCTATGATGTCATAAAGATCCTGATATGGTATCATCTACATAATACCAGTTACTAATTATGGGGTACTAATACTAATTATATATCACACTAATAACTAATTATATAGTATTCTCTAGTAATTATATGGTATTATTTAGTTAATTTATTTATTTAGTTAATTTAGTTAATTTATTAGTTAATTATTTAGTTATTTATTTAGTTAATACTTTAATTATTTAGTTAATACTAATAATTCTAATTAAGTATTAATACTTGTACTTAATACTAATTATCAGTTATTTATTATATTAAAATATAAAGAAGCACTAAGGTGTATAAATCAACTTGATAATTAAAGATAGCATGAAAACCTGGAATCCTCCAAATTTTAAACATTAGAATATGCATAAACTGATAAAAGTTAACTTTCAGCTGTTGGCATAGATTTGGATATTATGTCATGTGTGGCAGCCCCTGGCCTGAACAAAACAGAACTTGGTGCACAGCAGTCTGCGTGACCTAGGCAGCTAATGTTTAACCTATCATCTTTGCAAGTCAGTAAAGAGAAAAAGGATAAATTGTAACTTTAAACAGGAAGTAAGCAGGAGGTGAGAAACTCTTGGTCTTACAAAAGAGCAAGAATGTTAATCTACTCTAGCTGCTTCCTGGCCCCCAAGTGTTACCATTCTTGTGGTTATTTACAAAGCCCCATTCTATAATTCTTTCATTTCTGCACCACCCCACATCAGAGGATGCTCTTCCACCCTTAGGAATGTCTTTGTCTTAAACCCTTATAACTGGCTTGCTGTCCTCTTTCAATTGCGTGGCCAACTTCCCTGTGAAAGTAGTACCTGTGTGCAGAGAAAAAAGCTGTTTGATTTCTGCTGATTTCTGCCTCCCTGTGAGTAAGTCCCAAATAAAGTTCATGTTTCAGAAAATGCTCAGCATCTTCTTTGGTTTTTTGACTGGCAAAGCCCCCTCGGGCTGTGACAGTCATGTCGCTAGTCTTCAGGTATTAAACTATTTTTTTAGGAATTAAAATCAGAAAATAAAACAGAGATGCAAACTCTTGGCAAAAATATTAAGAAAATCAAAATTTAAAAGTATCCCTCAGAAGGGTTCATTCAGTTATTTTCCTTATGATTTCTGTAATTTGGAACATATAGGGTGGTACTAAACATTCATGCTACAGGAAAAGACTGCATTTGGGGCATTGTCCAGTGGTAGGGTCAGACAATTTGTGCTTTTTTTCCACTTCAGTTTTGAAGAACAATCCTTTTAAAAAGTAACATATTTTTTTTAGAAATGTCAAGTCTGCCGCTGTAGGATAAGCAACCCCACTAGATGGTAAGCTGTCTGAGAGCATGGGCCTTGTCTCTTTTTCACCACTCTATCTTGCAAAGGAAACAAAAGCAAATACAAAACGAACAAGGAAACAAGAAAACAAGAGAAAGAAGTCAACAGAGGCAGAGAGCACAGCACAGCAATGCGGCGCAGCAGAGCACATGGCAGGGAGGAAGACCTGGGTGCATCTGGGGCAACAGATGGAGGGGGAGGCAAAAGAGAGGAAACAAAGTGAGGGAGACCCCAGGCAGAGGGAGAGGACAACTGAGAATGAGAGAGAAGAAAGGGGAGGGAGACAGTGGAGCCAGAGGTGGGTAAGGGAGGGGAGAGAAGGGAGAGGGTGAGAGTGTCAGAAGGGGGTGGCACTTAGGATGTGAGTCATGGGAGAGCAAGAGAGAGGCACAGAGAAGAGGAAAGAAATGAGACACCCTTTCTGAAGGCACTTTTTCCCACAGCAGGAACTAAAGATTAAGCTTCATTCATTTTATTTAATTTCAAACTCAATTTTCTTAACAAAAACCTAAATAATTCTGAAATCATCAAAATAACTTTTATAGCAAGTAATAAAATGCTGTAGTGATTAAGCATATGAGTCCAGGGTAGGAACTCTGGCCATTCTCTATAAGATATTGTGGGAAGGTGAGGATCAAATGAGAATAGAATTTTTAAAACTGCAAATTTCTCCCTCTAAAATCAGGAAACACATTATACTCACTTTTCCATTGTAAATGTCCCCAAGCATTGTACTTGCTCTAGCAATGTCTAAGTTTTGGAAATTGTTTCTTGCAATTTTCAGAACTTTTTTCAAGTACTTAATTGCTTCCATTGTCTCTCCTTGGCTGGAATAAATAAAATTAAAATAAAATGATTGGAATATCAACTCAATGTCACAGTGAAGAGAAGGTATTTTGTGCCTTTGTTTTTAGAAAATGCAACATGGTTATCAGATTAATGCGATTTGAAGTGTAAATGTCAAATTAATAAATATGTGACTTGACTTTGAGGGAACATACAGGAGTTAAAACTTAAAAAATCTTTTAAATTCTCATGTGCTGCTGGTGGGGAATGTAAAATGGTGCAACTGCTATGGAAAACAGTTTGGCGGTACCTCAAAAAGTTAAAGACACGATTGCCATATGATGCAGCAATTCGTCTCTTAGGTATATGCCCAAGAGAGATGGAAACATATGTCCACATAAAAACCTGTACACAAATATTTATGGAACCATTATTCATAATAGCTCCAAAGAGGAAGCAACCCAAATGTCTATCAGCTGATGAATGGATAAACAAAATGTGGTATATACATACCACGGAATATTATTAAGATATAAAAAGGAATGAAGTTCTGATACATGCTACAACACGGGATGAAGCTTGAAATCATGCTACGTGAAAGAAACCAGTTACAAGAGGACAAATATTCTATGATTCCATTTATATGGACTGTCCAAAATAGGCAGATCCATACAGATGGAAAATAGATTAGTGGGTGCCTGAGGCTGGGGATTGGGGAGAATAGGGAGTAAATGCTAATGGGCACGGACTTTCTTTTTGGAGTGCAAATGTTCTGAAATCAGATAGTGGTGATGGTGGCACAACTTTGTGAATATACTAAAAACTACTGAATTGTACACTTTAAAAGGGCAAATTTTATATGGTATGTGAATTATATCTTAATAAAGCTAATTTTAAAAAATAACCTTTAAAAAGTTTATAAAAAATGAATATTATCCTGCTAGCTTCCCTCAGCAGTGAGATCTTAGCTGTCACTAAATTCACTTGTGCATGTGTTATATATTCTGACAAAATACCCTGAAAGACATACAATTTCTAGCTGACTGCCTGACATTCATACATATATATATATATATTTATTTTATTTTATTTTATTTTATTTTATTTTATTTTTATTAGAGAAGTTGTAGGTTTACAGAAAAATCATGACCTCCATCTATTTTTGAATGAAGGAATGGTTGAAAATTTGAGAAGAGAAACACTTACGTAGTACACATGACAGACAAAGCATATGGGTAAATTGTGACAACAGTCATTTGGATGTTTGAAGTCCATGACTGTAAATTCCTGTCTCCAGGATATTTCTGGAAGGTCAAGAAAGCTTTGAGAATCTGTTAAGTGCCCTAGAATACGTTAGTAGCTGGAGAACATGGCCCTGCCCTTAAAGAATTTCACTGTCAATTTGGAGAGATTAAATATATGAAAACATACATGGGATTAACTGTGTTGGGCTATATGAATTATATATAGTGCTTTGACGGTTGGAGCACATCATTTGAGCATCTCCACAAGATTAAGTCTATTGTCTGAGAGGTACCTTTGGTCTTATAAGGGAGATAAAGGAATTGGTAGCCCCAATCTAATGAATATAATGGTGATCTTGAAGGATCTATATAAATTTCAAAAGTTGTAATAATATGTATTGTGAGAAACATTGGTGAATTTTAAGCTGCAGGAAATGCTTAGGTGCTTGTAGATTCACAGGCCCTTTGCTTTAATCCACGCTCACCCAGGGTCTTCGACATAGAGGTTGAGAGTCACTGCTGTGAACCATCCTCTCTTTTTCAAAATGTTTTTCCCTCTCTAGCATCTGGTGTTTTCATCCAGCCTCTATTTGTCTCACTCCTCTCACCACTTTTCCTGTCTCTATCACTAACTGACTCTGAGGCCTCTGCCCATCCACAGTTGGCTCTTTTCCAGAGTTCTGTCCTGGGCATTCCTCTTCTCTCTGCCTACATGCTCACTAGGAGCAATTTCACAGACTACAACAGGATGACCTAGCTCCTTAATGCAGATGTATGGAAAATCCATATTTCTAGCCCTGATTTTTTTCCCCTCTCCTTCAGATGTGTATTTCTAATTGCCCAGACATAGTTAGCATGCAGAGAAGCACAGTCCCCTCCAATGGCAACCTTTCTAAGACGCCATCTAACAATGAAGTTGGCGGCATTTTTGGAATGTCTCTTTAGGGGAAACCCTTTAGAGTATGTTGTTATTATGCATTCATAAATAATTTAATGAATTTTGAGAAATAAATGGGGTTATCCATAGAGATTATTCACTGTGTTTTCTAAATGTGATTCCAAATTCTTTCGTCTCTTTCCAAAGATTGAGCCCACCTCTCAAACATGAGGTACTGCAGTTGGGGCTATTCAAAAGAATATGTCATAAGCTCAGAAAGCATTTTCAAAGAAGTGCATTTTAAACATGGAGAGCAGGATTAGAGGTATCAATTTTTATAACCTCTAAAGATTTGAAGAGGACAACATTCATTTGTATATATAAACGGTGGTATTTTTGTGAAAATAAGTTAGTTTACTTGACACAGCATCCTAGGATGGATATTAGAAAATCCTAGGTTTGAATACCAGCTTAGCCTCTTGACTAAACAGCTTTGATTATATGTGTACTCTTTCTCAGCTTCAGTTTTCTCATTTTAAATATGGCTATAAATAGATGAGAGATGCGAAATTATATATCTGTTTATCTATCTATTTAATCTAATCTAATCTATCATCTGGCAATATGGCAGAGATTCGATAACAGCTATTAACTCTCAGTGAAATAAAAGGCTATCATGTCCACAACTCTCTATACGATATTGTCTACCATGAGCAGAGAAGAAAATTCAGTCTAGTCAAGCATTACTTTTTGAATTTCTTTCATTAGGCAATGAATTAAATGCCAAAATTTGAAAGTACACTGTGTGAAACAGCCATATAAAGTCTTGGTGGCAGGGTCAAAGAACTAACATTTTTTTCTTTAGATATCAAATACCATTAAATATGTTCTTTTTCTCTTTCTTATTGGTAAAGGAATGCTCCACCACATCAGAAATAAAATGGAATTTTGTGTTCCTGAGATTGTAAACACTGCTTTTTATGATTGTCTTCACTTTTTCACAAAAAATTATGAATAATCTTCTTATACATTTAACATAGCTCAATTATCAGAAAAGTTATGAATTGTTTGAGGCATTTTTCAAATGTATGCATGGCTAGAATTAATTGGAGCAAAACAACATTGAGAGTTATGCTCATTACTTTAACTTAAAGATTTGTTTTGTGGAACAACTAATGCGGTATTGAGAGAGCTTGAGAGTATAAATATATTAATAAATGAAATACTATTTAGAATTTTGAGCAAGTGTGTGGATATTGTTTAATCAAATTAATAACTTTCGAAGCTCTTTTCTGAACTGTAATGTTCAAGAAAAAATTGATGAAAAAAAGAAAAAAATAGACTTTTTTGCATATCACTTTAAAACCATAGGGAACATTTTTTTTTAGCTAAAATGGATTTACTGAAGCTCATTTATGTTCATAATCCTAAAAGTTGATATATTTTAGTGGAAGCACATTTTGGATTAGATTTGGCCTGCTGAGGATTGTTAAATCACAACAAACACAAACAAACAAACAAAAAAAGCAAGTTCCGTGAACAAGAAATCCAAATTGTATAAATAAAACCACTGCTAGGCAAGTCAAGTTGCTTTTGGTCCAGAGGAGCAAGAGATCTCTAATACATCCAAAATCATCTGTAACTTGGTCTAACAAATAATGCTGCAGAAAAAGTCTTTCTACCAGAAATTATATACCTCCTGCATATATATAGCTACAGTTCCACAGCCAGCAAAGATGTTAATACAGCCTCTAAATATAAACATTACATGTTGATTAAAAGGCTTCCAAATTTAAAAGTTAGCAATAGATGTAGAAGTCAATCTTCCTTTTGAAGGGAAAAAATCAAATATTTTCTTACAGAGAGGCTACAGATTACTTGTGTAAGCTAAAGGATAAGGTTAAAATGTTAAACAAATATTAATTCCAGTTTTCTATATGCAGTGCACAGGTGCAACTTGAACAGCATATTATATGGTATAATCATTAAATTCATTCAACCAGAACTTAGAGAGTTAAAAACATATATTCTGAGGAACAGGACTCCTTGGTCCAAAGAATGAGAATGAAACAGTGCAGAATATTTGTGTTATCAAGGTGATTCCAGTTTCCAACTGGGAAAACAGGACTGTTAACACCCATATCCCCTGACAACTGTCCAATTATGTGTATCACACTTGGCCTACTGTTTGCAGTAGAAGTAATCAATAAAGGATGTGGTTGAGTGAACATAGATTTTGGTTGAACCAATGCATGAAAACTTAATCATTTACTCAAAGAGAAGAAATCAAATAGGGCAGGGATGAAACAGCCACTAAGGGGTTTGTTGATTGTGCCACCAAGTTTGTGGACCACAGATGAAAGTAATAAAGCAAATGGAATCAGTGACAGGAGAAAATGTAAAAAGCCATTCTTAATTTAATGAATTAATAGAAATGTTTTGATGTATTTCTTTTTGGTCATTTTTAGGAAATTTCTTATCAAAGGCTGGATGTTCCATTTTAAAGAATCTATGAAAATTACTAGGGCATGTCATTTCTCTCAAGCAAGAAGAAATTAATTTTCAGCTATAACAGAAAGGTAATTTTCACACTTGAAACTTTGTACTGATTGATTTAAAGATCTCCACTGTGGAAAGTTTTCTAGGAAATAATTTAACCTTAGTTTGCAAGAAAATTTACAGTTGGTATGGAGTAAACCCAGAGATGAGCTAGATGTGACCAAGTGTCTTGAACAGCTCTTGTTTTCGTGATTTTTTTTGCCTAGCTTCTTTTTAAAAGTCATCATGATTATGTTCAAGAGTTGTGATAGTTATCTAAGTAACTGAGCACAAAAAACAATGCTGGAAGGAAAATGGCGGGGTTATTTCCTCTGTATTTACCCAAATTGACTGTTCATATACAAATCATATTTATTTGAAAATCTCTCAACAAACTTTCTCTTTGTTTCATGGACCATAATTCTGGTTTGAGAAAATCCTTGCTTTGATACTGTGTTAAAAGGCAATTGTTGTGATCCTTTTAGATATCGACTTTTTTTTCACTAGCATCCCAAGTAGGGATAAAAAGATATTACAAATGCTTATTTTATATTATGCTGCTTAAATGCCTGTGCAATTAAAATTATTCATACAAACAGCAAAAATTAAACAAACAAACAAACCTGGTCACCATTAAAACCTTCATCAATAACTCTGCTAAGTTATTGGGTCTGGGTCTAGCATTACCAGATGGGTGACTCTGTATTACCTAGTCCTCAGTCTTGAGGGACTGTGGCATTTTTTCAATTGAAGACTCAGTATAAATTTTTATAACCATTTTAGAAGCTTCCAGCCTTAGAGCTTATTCACCTTTCATGTACGCTCAGCTGATGGCCTTAGATACACACTTATCCTAGACATGGCTATCCTCTTCCATTTCCTTTAAAGAGATAAAATATGTTTATGGAGGTAGGGCTACCATTAGTGAAACTTGTGCAATTGCACAGGTTAGGAAAAAGAGATTTAGAGGTGATGCTAAGCTTCAAATGCAGCTTGATTTATTTCTCAGCCACCATCACTATAATTTCCTCTTTTTTGACTGGGTTCTATTTCTTACATGTTGTGGCTGACCTGAGAAGGACAGTTTAGGACAATGAAAAGGATATATATCTGGAGCAATAGCGAAGAACATAAAGACTTCGAAGTCAAAATTTCTAAAAATGACTATAAAATCTGTCAAAACAATACCAGTAATTAGCTCATTTGATTTAATAAGACTGCTCATACATCCACAGTGCTGCTGCCTTCCTGCTTAGAATTTTTGGTTTTGAAACATCTGGCTACCAATAGATCATATTCTCAAAGTTATTTTCTACTAAGTGCAAAAGAATATCTTGAGGTTTGACATGCACCCGAACACTTCTTCATAACCATCACCAACAGCGTAACATGGTAGATTTGGATTGGAAATCTTGCTATGGCCTTGGGACACTTTTTCCCTGTGACCCGAGAAGCAACTCCTGTACTCTCTTGTGCATTACATAACATTGTAAAATTAAGAACCCATGTCTACCGTACACATCATTGATGGCCTTACTGTTATTTTAGTAGACAGGGATTCTTTCATTTGGCATAAAAGTGAGATGGAGATGAATCTTCTTGCTCCTTTATATGTTTGCCCTGAGGCAGGTTGCTAGGCTGTTGAGTGTTGGAACAGAATCTCCCATTACCCTACCAAAGACACACCCTGCTTAATCATATACCAAATATACCTGTGTTCTTCCCAACTCCTAAATCCCAAACAATTCTTAAGCAGCCGAATGAAAACATTAGATTGTCTGTTTTTGTTGCCAAAATTTACCAGATTATGGTTCAACCCTCCCCTGTATAGACCAGGAATTCAAATCCTGAGGCAGAAGCTAAAATATTTCAGATGAGATACAAGTTTAACAGGTGAGAATTATTTGAAGACAGCCTCTTGTCTCCAAGGTTCAAAAATAATTACAAAGATTATCAGAAAACAAGAGGGCATTCCAACACTTGTTTTGTCCTGTGACATAGTACGTGCTCAATAAATGATTTTTAAAAGAAAATATGTTTCCCTGGAGTTTTATCTCTTTAGTTTTGTTAGGACGCAATGGAAATGTCATTTTGTAGAAATTATTTTATAAGCATGCTTTAAGGGATGTACTTATTTCACTATACAGGCTTAGGCCAGGTCTGCCACTCCTAAGCAACACAATGAATCAAACAATTTCCTACTGATTTGGGGCAGAGTTAACAGTAAAGTAAAATAATTTAATAATCACAGGAGGGCTTTTGTTCATGTCAAAATGAACTGACCAAACGAACACAGAGCTGGTTTGTTCCAAATAGACATTAAATTGAATGCTTATTAATCTCACATTCCAATGTCTGCTTCTTCCTGATTGTTATATGGAAAGTAAAAGTTTTAAGGGCTAGCTGGGCTGCTCTTCCACTGACTATTACCACACTATATTTAGAAGGACCGAAATAGCCCCTGGTTACTTGGAGTCCCTGTGCTTAGCTCTGCCTCCCTTGAGTACGTTTCCACACTCTCCTTATCCATATATCTGTGTCCCTAAATTAGTTACCTAGTGATGACAGTATTTTATTTGATATTTTGCAGGCACCTCTCACTGATGTTAGTATTTTAAGCAATAATTATTATATTGGCAACAGTGCTTATTAGATAACGATGATTCCACTTTCAGTTTGCTGGGCATTTAATGTTTTAAGTACTTTTCAAATAACAATATTACCTTTTAAAACATCAATCCATGTGTATTTATAACTGAATAACAAATGGGAAGAAATTAGAATTTAGGTTTTACACAATCTATATCTATTATTATTATTGTTATTATTTAAAAAGCGATATCTCAGATATAAGATGACATATCAAAAACCAAGGCTTTACCTTCAAGAATTTTTCAGTCTCCTTCTATCCTGGCTTAAATCATAATGGAACTATGTAATTCAGATGAGTAAATGGAGTACTCAAAAATCACGACACAAAGCAGAAAGGGCAAATACTAGATTTACCATGGGAAAATATGTATCAGAAGCTGTTCATGTATACTTTAAAACTTTTCTGTCTTAAATAAGATAATGGGAATTTTTTTTTTTGAACCCAGTTGTTTATCCAGAGTTGCTCAAAGGGCAGATGTCTTAATGGAAGAAGCACGATTGAACCATAAATGGAAACTTTTCTCAAAGAAGAGATCTGGAAAGGTTATGGTGAGCCACAGTTACTGAAGCGTACTATGTATTTCTGTGCTCTCTGCTTTTTTAACCTGTGAGATGTGACCTGATTTTTCCCTGTTACCAAGGTCATCTCTACACTTACGGAAAACCAAAAAGAAAATAATACAAAGGAAGAATAGACAAGGAAGAGTTTAGATGCATATTTTAAAATACCTTAATGGTTTAGAATAACTTACGATGAAAGTGTCACTTAAGAAGGGCACTGCTTAAAATTTAAGCAGGCAGTAATGGAAAGCGACAGACCTCAAACAATTTAAGTCTTTCACAGCTGAGTGAATTCACAGTGACAGCAAGGCGAGGCTGTGCTAACCTACCTCTGCAGGGCCTTGGCCATTGCTTCATAGGCTTTCCCCAGGCTGAGGTCGTCCTCCAGGTCTGTAGAGATTTTTATGTAACTGTTCAGGACCTATCAGGAAGAGAAAGACATACTAAACATATAGCATGACCAGACACATGGATGTTTTGTTCCATAACAGAAAGGATTAAAATTAATCGTTTTTAATATCGCCATAAAAATCCTTTGGTTTATTAAAAATTCATGTTGGTTTGGTTTATTTTTATCTATAGTATAACTTGTTTCATAGCAATCTCTGAAGCCATGACAGTGAGGTCTCACTTTTGTGAAAATAATTCTTTTTCTATAAAATCCCAAATCTTCCAATTTATGTAACAGATGTGAATAAATAATTGAATGGCTTCCAACATTATTTTAAAATATGGGGCTATTATCTAAGGTAATATAAGGCAGATTATAATGTTATACCATTGTAGCTTAAATATCACTTTTCTTTCTCTAAAGAGCTGTTCAAAGAACATGAATTTAGCTGCCAGGTAATTTCTACATCTATCATTTTATTGATTCATACCTTACTGTGTGTACACATACAGTATACACTAAAAATCTTTCTTACAAATGCACTTCATTACCAACATCTTCAGTAATCAAAAGATTATAGCTGCCACAGTCAAATATATGATCTTAATTTAACACTGACATCATCTCTATGGTATAATTTTTCTTTTCACCACTCCCCACCTCCAATGGCCAGAAGGAGAAAAATATTTAAAACCAAAATCACATTCGTTCTTCTTCTTTCATTGTTACTTGACCCAACCTATTACACACATGAAGAGACAGGAAATCTCCAGAGACCTCTATGGAAATCCTTTTTGCACATTTTCTAAGAAAGAATTAGTGGAAGTCATGTGGCAGGGTTTGGGAGAGGGAGTTGCATGAAGGAGGACATGAACACACCCTGTGGGCTCCTGCCTGAATTAGGGAGCTTGCAGCATGTAAGGGCTGATATTTGTCTTTACTTTCTTAAAATTAATACTTGGGAAATAGTTTCAATGAGACCACTTTTATACCTTATAACATTTGGGTCTTGTGTGGTTTCTAAGTATCTACTTGACATCATACAGACGTTAAGATCTACCTACTGATACACAGAGACCCAGTGTCTCCTGCTAGATCTCTAAGGTTCAAAATGTTTATTCTTCTTAAGTTGTTAATAAGCCTTGTGCACACCTGAATATTCTTTCCACACTCTCTTGCATAACTGGCAACACCTAGATTTAACATGGAATGCCTTGACATAGACCTATCTGGGTTAAGAAGAAGAATCTAGGGATTTGGTGAGCTTACAGGAGAACATATCAAATCTGAACACCAAGCTATTTACAAAGAAAACTTCCAGTATCTTCTTTGACTCATATATTCTTAAACAACATTCTAAAACTTTGAAGTAAAGATTGAATATTTTCATATTTTGTGTCAAAAACAGTTTGTCCATTTCAGCTAATATTTTTTGCTACTCTGTGCCAGCCTCTATGTTAGACTCTAGGAAACATTAAATAGAAGAGCACATGTTTGCAGCCCACGAAGCATTTACAGTCTAGTGGTACAGACTTTGAACTGAAGCAACTATGTGAATTAGCAATAGCAGAAGACAGGTTTTCCTGGTGTTTTAACTGTGCTTATACTGCACTACCCTTCCATGCCCCAGGCACCATGGCCCTGAAGCAGTAAGGTGACTTCTAGAGATATCCAATTTAATCTGGGTAGATGCCCAAGAAATTACAGGTAGGTACTTCTGTGTTGGTGGCTCCCGTCCACACCAGGGTGCCGTGCTTCCAAGGGTGGCAGGGGCAGCAAATGACTTAGTCTGGGGTTTTGGCTCCTGCCTCAGACTTGATCTCATAGTACCTTCCTTATGGAGCCAGATGTGGTCTACTAGAATGAACACTAACCTTAGAGCAAGAAGACCTGAATTTCCTGGCCAGGACATCTCCCTGAGGTTTAATTTCCTCAGAAGTTAAAAAGAAAACATACCTCTGAGGGTGGCTGTAAGGCTACCATGAAATAATGTAAAATGCTATGTGAACCTTAGGACAAGAACTCCTTGGGAATCTGTAACCAGCCACCACTGAAAATTCCTAGTGGGAGCTTCCCTTTTCACAAAAAGTCAATATTTTATTTGTGATTTGAGAAGTTCATGTATCTCCTTATACTCTTTACCTAAAAACAGGAAATAAATAGGCAGTGGGAAAAATATAGCTCATTATCGATCCAATAGATAAATAGTCAATTACACAAAATAGAGCCATATTGAGAGCTTTGTTGGTGCTGTAGAGGAGGAGCTGGTCAAAATCAGAGATGTGGCCTCTGCTCCTCAGGAATGGGGGCTCCAGTTGGAGAGAGAAAGCTCAGATAGGTGAAATCATGAGGAAAATACAAGGCAAAACCTAGCACATGGGTGCATTGTGTTCAAACAAGTAATGAGCAAATTCAGGGGTAGAGAAGTCTTCATAAAAAAATTAAAAAGCTCTAACAATAGCTGGTAACATGACAGGAGACTATAGATTCCATAGGAAATAAAGATGTTTTATACTGACCTTACAGAAAGGCACCTTATCTGCTTTTTAAAGGAGCCAGGGTTTAATTCACAAATTAATAAATGCTGATCAACTTGAGTCATAAGACAGAGGAGAATCTTTTTTAACAAAGAAAACTTGAAGTGAGAGAAACTAAGATGGCGGCTAGGTGAGACAGGGCAAAAAACACCTCCATGAAAAATACTAGATAAAAGCCAGAAAGTGACCCAGAACACCAGTTCCAGCAATGCATCAGCCAGACAAGGTCTGCTAAATCCACAGGGACCGTGCATTTGGTGAAACTGGGAGTCTGTGTTCCGAAATGGTGAGTGAGCTGGCTGAAAGTCTGGCGGCCACACTGCAGTGTGGGGAAACTGTAGGTTGGTGTTTGGAGATGGACTAGTTCTTTTTTAAAAAAAACACAACCCAAAAAAACACAGGAGCTGCTGTGGATATGGTGGTGAGAACCGCACAGTGAAGTGCAGCAGGAATGGGCTGTGCCAACGCCTCAATATCTGGCATGGAAGATAGCCCTTCCCATAACTGCTGATAATTGTCTCAGAGCCAGGAGCGCAGAGGGGAGCCAAAAGGAGAAAGAAACCACGCCCCTTGCGGCCATCTTCCCAGCGGGCTGGGGACGCTCTGTCCAGGGCTAGAGCCACAGCCCAGAGCCGCGCCAAGGGTCCCAGTGTGATGGGGAGTGTTTCCCGCAGCACTGTGCACACGCCACAATATCAGCCGTGGACAGTGGACAGTGGCCTTTAGGGCATCCACAGCTAATCGTCCGGGAGCTGGGAAGGCAGAACTGTGCGAAAAGGAGGAAATTAACACGCCCCATTCAGCCATCTTTACAGGAGGCTGGGAATGCCCCTGCATGGCCCAGTGGCCCAGGGCTTCCCTGGAGGGCCGGCGTGCACTTGTGATGCGGCACAGCCTTCCCTGAGCAGAGGTCCTGGAAGAGCACAGCTGGGAAGGGGGAACCACTTGGAAATCCCAGGGACCCTACGCCAATATCAAGGACTTGTGGGTCAGCAGCAGAGGCAATCTGTGGCAAGACTGAAATGAAGGCTTAGACTCTTGCAACAGCCTTGAATCTCCAGGAACACCTGGGAGGTTTGATTATTAAAGCACTCAGACACACTCCCCACATTCAGAACAGACAGCACCAACAACACACCCAAACTTGGTGCACCAATTGAACCCAACAAGAATCAGACACCCACACACCACAAAGACAAAGTTGGGGAGAACAGACTTGAGGGGAATAGGTGACTCGCAGACGCCATCTGCTGGTTAGTTAGAGAAAGTGTAAGCCACCAAGCTGTAGATCTGACAAATTAGAGATTGGTGTTTTTCATATTCTGAAAGAACCCTATCGAATACAGCAAATGCCAAGAGGCCAAAAACAACAGAGAAGTTTAAAGCATATGATAAAATCAGACAGTATGGAGAACCCAAACCCAAACACCCAAATCAAAAGAGCAGAGGAGACATAGTACTTGGAGCAATTAATCAAAGAACTAAAGACAAAAAATGAGAGCATGGCACAGGATATAAAGGAAATGAAGAAGACCCTAGAAGAGCATAAAGAAGAACTTGCAAGGGTAAATTAAAAAAAATAGATGGTCTTATGGAAATAAAAGAAACTGCTGACCAAATTAAAAAGATTCTGGATACTCATAGTACAAGACTAGAGGAAGCTGAACAATGACTAAGTATCCTTGAGGACCACAGAATGGAAAATGAAAGAACAAAGGAAAGAATGGGGAAAAAATTTGAAAAAATCGAAATGGATCTCAGGCATATGATAGATAAAATAAAATGTCCAAATTTAAGACTCATTGGTGTCTCAGAAGGGGAAGAGAGGGGTAAAGGTCTAGAAAGAGTTCTCAAAGAAATTGTTGGGGAAAACTTCTCAAACCTTCTACACAATATAAATACACAAAGCATAAATGCCCAGCGAACTACAAATAGACTAAATCCAAATAAACCCACTACAAGACATATTCTGATCAGAGTGTCAAATACTGAAGAGAAGGAGCAAGTTCTGAAAGCAGCAAGAGAAAAGCAATTCACCACATGCAAAGGAAACAACATAAGACTAAGTAGTGACTACTCAGTGGCCACCATGGAGGCGAGAAGGCAGTGGCATGACATATTTAAAATTTTGAGAGAGAAAAATTTCCAACCAAGAATACTTTATCCAGCAAAATTCTCCTTCAAATTTGAGGGAGAGCTTAAATTTTTCACAGACAAACAAATGCTGAGAGATTTTGCCAATAAAAGACCTGCCCTACTTCAGAGACACTAAAGGGAGCCTACTGACAGAGAAACAAAGAAAGGAGAGAGAGATGTAGAGAAATTTAACAGACATATGTAGAAAATTACATCCCAAATCACCAGGACACACATTCTTCTCTAGTGGTCACAGATCTTTCTCCAGAATAGACCATATGCTGGGACATAAAACAAGCCTCAATAAATTTAAAAAAAAATTGAATTTATTGAAAGCACATTCTCTGACCACAATGGAATACAAATAGAAGTCAGTAACCATCAGAGATTTAGAAAATTCACAAACACCTGGAGGGTAAAAATGAGGGGGAGATGAAAACATTCTCGGATAACCAAAAACTGAGGGACTTCATCACCGGTAGATTAGTCCTATAAGAAATGCTTAAGGGAATTGTGCAGGCTGAAAGGAAGGGACACTAAACAATTGACTGAAACTACATGAAGAAATAAAGATTTCCAGTAAAGATCACATGGTAAAGATAAATACCAATGCTACTGTTTTTTTGATTTGTAACTCCACTATTTACTTCCTACAGGATCTAAAATACATAAACCGTAATGATAAATCAGTGGTTTTGGACTCAATACAAAATATGCAATTTTTGACAAGAACTACATAAAGGTGGGGGAATGGAGGAGTATAGGAACATAGTTGATGTGTCCTATTGAAGTTAAGTTGGTATCAAAGAAAAATAAGATTGTTATAGATTTAAGAGGTTAAATTTAAGCCCCACAGTAAACACAAAGGAATTATCAGAGAATATGACCATAGAGATGAAAAGGAGAGTATGGATTACAAGAAGTGGGGGAAGGGGCAATGAGGAGTTAATAAGAAATGAGTGTAGGGTTTCTGTTTGGGGTGAAGGGAAATTTCTAGTAATGGATGGTGGGAAGGTGATGGCATTGCAACATTCTAAATGTGATTAATCCCATTAATGGAATGCTATGAAGGGGTTGGAATGGGAAGATTTAGGCTGTATGTTTCCACAATTGAAAAAGAAAAAAAAAAAAAGACAGTCTAAATAGATAATGACAATTAAATGCCAAGGACGATCCTGGATGGGATCTGAGGATGGAGGAGACGAGGCTCAAAGGGACACAGTTGGGACACAAGAGGAAAAAAAAAGGAAATATAGAACATAAGCTTTGTATCAATGTTGGATTTCTTGAATTTCTTAGCTGCGCTTAATGGGATTGCATAACAAAATGTTCTTGTTCATGAGAAATGTATATGTGAATTATATTGTTTGTTCAAGGATGTGTGCAGCTTGCTCTCATATGTTCAGAAGACAGAGCAATAGATGATGGATGATAGGGAGGGAGGGAGGGAAAGAAAGAAATGGTGGTGTGACAAGATGTTAAAGTTGGTGGATCAGGGTATCAGGGGAGGGAAGTCGGGGTATGCTGGAGTTCTGATTATGGGTTTTGTATTGTTTTTGCAACTGTTCCTGTAAGTTTGAATTTATTTCAAAATAAAATTAAAAAAATACAATAAAATAAAAATAAAATATAACCCCCCCGCCCCACCCCCCTAAAAAAAAGAATACTTGAAGTGAGAAAATACAGTGTGGCAGTCTGAAGGAGCCACTGTATTTGACTGAATGTCCCTGTGGTGTGCAATATGTTGGAAACAAAGCCAGGGCCTGGAAGGTTAAAATCTGTCATCACAAATCAAAGATAAGAGGAAAGAATAAAGAATCACCAGGTGCAAAATATTTTGATAAACTGAAAACTCATTTCGTATCTTCAAATGATTCAATCTTTGTCAAAAGACAGAGGAAAACAATGATTCAGCATTTTACTATGTAAATTTAAATGAACACCAAACTGCGTGATAACAAGGTTATCAACATTGGAAAAGTCAGTTAATATATCTAATAAAAATTGAGTGCTAAATGGCCACTCGATTACATTGCTCCAATAATTTCCATGAATAATGTAGACTAAAGTTTGAAAGTATTTGACCAGAAGTGTTAAAGACAATAGATTATCTTTCCACTAGAATGAAATTGATTTATTTGGAAAGATCTTTTCAAATAAAATCCAGCTTCTTAAAATGAGATCATTGCTATTGGTCACCTAGAAAAACAAACCAGTAGAACATTTAGAATAAAAAATGAGAATGTGTAAAAGAATGATGTTGACAATGTGCTGCAATTTTTTTGAAGAATTGTTTGCTCTAGAATCAAATTTTAAGGATCATTAATTTCTTTTACTACAATAGCCTTTGAGGAAACATGGGATTTAAGTCAAGATTATCACTTGTTAACAAAGTGAGAAAGATAGAAGAGTAGCCTCGTCCTACCAGTTAAAGGGGACATATAAGAAGACATTATAAGGTCCAGTAATATCAAATACCCAACTGTTTTCTTTCCTTTACATGCTTTAAGACTAGCAGTTGTAAGAGTGCCTTGCAACAGAAGAAAATGGACTATTTAGTACTGATCACTCTTCTCGCCTTCTTCTATTTTTCCTTTCCTCACCCCACTATAAATCTTTCATTTTTCCTTTATTTTAAAAACAACATTAAAGGAGAAAATATTCCAGCAATCATGGCCTTTGAACACTTTCACACTTGAAACTTGACTTTTCACCCACGATGACCACCACTCCAGGCCTAACCCTTCCAAATTAGTTATACCCTCCCCACTTTCTCCACCCAGTCAGACACTATAAGAATATACTGCCCAGTTCATTTATTTTAAAACATATTATTTTAAGATAGTTATAGATTCACACGCAGCTGTAAGAAGTGATGCAGAGAGATCCCATACACCTGTTGCCCAGTTTTCTCAAATAACAACATCTTGCATAACTATAGAACAATATCGACCATGAACAGGAAATTGACATTGATACAATTCATTGACCTTATTAAAATTTCACCAGTTTTGCATGCACTAATTTGTGTGTGTATTAAGTTCTATGCTATTTTATTACATTTATATATTCATGTGACCATCACCACTATCAAGATACTGAGTAGTTTCATTACAGCAGGGATCCCTCCCAGTTGATTTTTAATAGGGATTGAAAAAAGAGAATGCCTTGGGAAATTTCTGAAATAATTTGGCATCTATCCTCTATCACTTTGGTACCTGTGCCCTACCTCTGGTGTTTGTATTTCCCCAGAAAAATTTCCTTGGCTAAGTGATAGAACAGTAGTTGAGTGAACCAATTCATACTTAAGTATAGTGACTTAAAGATTATTAACCATGTCAGAGGAGACTGCAGTTCTAAAAAGTATGTTTGTTAGTCCCAAATCATCAGATAGGGTGTGGCAGTACAATTTTGGGCAAATGGTTATTAAAAGAAAAAAGGCTAGCCTTGTCTTGAAATCTGCTCTTAAGTAGATACTGATTTTTGTAAGTTATTTTCTTTGTCTATTTCTGCAGTTTCTGGTTTTCTAGAAGCTCCATGTGCTTTTCAAGAAGGTTTTGTATCATGGTAGCATGGAAGAGATGTAAAAAAGAAAGAGGGATCTGTGCAATAGCAGATGTGAAAATCACTGAAACCTGTAAAGATCACTACATGCTACTTCCATTCCCTCTTTTATCACTTTCCTCATAATGTTCAACTTTCAGAGTCAATGTATTCTATAAAGAACTCTCTGTACATTCCATTAGATGTGACTGCTAGATATAAAATTATGTGTATCCTTGTTCTTAAAGAACTTATTATCTAAGGTGATGAGACCTACAGGAATGGAAATTATAGTCTTGTAAGTAGTATAAAAGGCTAAAAACTTTATTCCAAAGACATTTTTTTCAAGAGACAAAATTTAATAAATGCACACAGTTTTGTATATATAATACAGCATCACACCATGTAGGGCATTTACTTATTTTATACATTCAGACATGTTTGAAACACTTCTTAAGGCTACAAAACAGAACACAGAAAAATAAACAGGAATATATTAAACACTTATAAAAAGTGATGTGATAAAGAATATAAAGTACTATTTTCCTTTCAACACTTCAAAAGATATGTATATATACTTTTGTTTTTTTACAAATAACATCACAATCACATCTTCATATGCTTTTAAGTATTTTTACTCAGTGTAAGGCTATTATTTTTCATACATAAATTTTTTCTAGCTTTGTAACAATGCAATTTTTAATCCATTCAAGTAAATTCAACCCCAAAGTTGCTGTTTCCCAGCATTAAGACATGCACCCACCCCTCTTCTAGGGTTTTCTAAAACTTCAAGGGAAAAACATCCCTTACAAAAAAAAAAAAAACGATTAGTGGGAGAGCAAATGGTTGACGCTGGTAGCAAAACATTAGTTCGAGACTGACATACTGGAACTGAGCCATTATTTAGGATTTCAGACAAAAACACAAGAGTATTTAGACATAAAATAAGGAGCAAAACAGAGTAAACAGAAATAGTGTAGCCAAATGTGCATTCTCTTCAGCTACACTAGAATGGACCTTGCTTAGTACCCATAAATGAAAGGCAAAAAGTTCACCTCATCAAAAAATGAAGGTAAAACAAATGAGGCAGAAATATTGCTAGTTTCTAGGATGGCTGAATGTTTTCTAAACCAGAAATGGTTAGAAAGGAACTTTATTGCACCAAGTCAATCTTAAGCAAGTTTGCAGTTCACAGGCATTGTGATTCAATCTTGAGTCACAAGGAAACAACATACTGCAAGAATACAGAGAGAGTCTGCATCCAACAGGCTCTATTCTGTGTTGTGGTTTGGGAAAACCTACTCTTGCCAGGTCAAGGCAGGGTCTGAGCCTAGATCTGCCATGCAAATGAACAGGTGGTTACCAGGAACAGCACGAGACTCCACAGATGCCAGCATCCCGCTGCCAAGGAGCACACAGGGCAAGGGTGGAAGATCACTCTGACAGAAAACATTTAGAACTGACCAAAGCTCACTTGTTCTCTTTGTTTTAGTTAGGTGATTTTGCTCAACGCGATTCCTGCCTCTTGTCCTTTTAGTATTATGTATATTTCTCATCACCAGTACAAAGACATTAATTCTTTAAAAAACAAAAAAAAATGAGCGCCAGCTACGGGCCAAGCTTTGTTCTAGAAGCAAGGGATACGACAGCCTGTAATGCAAAGTTCTTGACCCCATGAAGCCTACGTTGCATTTGGGTGATGGAAAGACAATCTGTAAATAAATAAATGAGTGAATTTCAGACAGTCATAAGAATTATGAAGTAAATACAATTGAGAAAGGCTTTGTGAAGGAAGAGAAACATAATCTACATTTTAAAGGAATGCTAGGAATTGGATAAGTAGTACGGAGGGCATCATGAGCAGAGGTTTGGAGATGGTAATGAACTTGTTGTAAATGATACAATGAGAAGAAACCTTTTACCTGGGTACACAGAAGCAACAATGTCCAACAGAAAAGTTTGCTTTGGGGTTCATACCATGGTGTAATACTATGGGTGAAATAATCACAGTTTAAAAAAATTATTAGATAAGCTGTGGGTTTACAGATAAATCATACACAAAATACAGGATTCCCATATCACGCCCTATTATTAACGCCATGCTTTGATGTGGTACATTTATTAAAATTGATGAAAGCATATTTATTAATTCTAGTCAATGGTTTAAGTTAGGGTTCACTGTTTGTGTAGGAGAGTTTCACGGATTTTTTAAAAAAGTATTCTGTTACCAGATAGATATACAGCCTAACATTTCCCATTTTAGCCACATTTGGATATATATTTCAGTGCTTTTAATGATGTTCACAATATTGTGCTACCATCACCACCATTCATTACCAAAACATTTCCATTGTTTCAAATAGAAACTGTACATTTTAAGCCTTAACTCCCTATTCTGTATCCTTACCCTGGTAACCTATATTATAGATACAGATTCAATGAGTTTGCTGATTCTAATTATTTCATTATCAGTGAGATCATACAATATGTATCCTTTTGAGTCTGGCTTATTTCACTCAACATGATGTCTTAAAGGTGTCACATTATCAGACAACTTCATTTCTTTTTGTGGCTGAATAATATTTCATTGCTTGTATATACCACATGATATTTATCCATTCATCAATTAATGGACATGTGGGTTGCTTCCATCTTTTGGCAATTTTGAATAATGCTGCTATGAACATCAGTGTGCAAATATCTGTTCGAATCTCTGCTTTCAATCCTTTTGGGTATATACCTAGAAGCGGGATTTCCTGAATATCAAACTGTCTTCCATAGCAGCTGCACCATTTTACATTGCCACAAGCAATGAATGAGTGTTCCTATTTCTCTACATCCTCTTCAACACTTGTAATTTTCTGGTTTTGTTTTGTTTTGTTTTTAAATAGTCATCCTTTTGTGTGTGAAATGATATCTCATTGGAGCTTTATTTCCATTTCCCTGATGACTAATGATCTTAAGCATCTTTTCATGTGCTTTTTGTCCACTTGTGTTTCTTCTTTGGAGAGCTGTCTATTCAAGTTTTTGCCCATTTTAAAATTTGGTTGTTCATCTTTGTGGTGTTAAGTTGAAGGATTTCTTTATACATTAAGGATATTAAAGCTTTATCAGATACCTGGTTTCCAAATATTTTCTCCATTTTTAGATTTTCCTTTTACCTTCATGACAAAGTCCTTTGAGGCACAAAAATTTTTAATTTTGATGAGGTCCCATTTATCCATTTTTTCTTTTGTTGCTTGTGCTTTGGGTGTAAAGTCTAAGAAACCATTGTCTACCATAAGGTCCTGAAGATGCTTCCCTGTTTTCTTCTGGCTCTATTTATAGTTAGTTCTTTGATCTATTTTGAGTTGATTTTTGTATAAGTGTGAGGTAGGGGTACTCCTTCATTCTGTCACAAAAGGAGACCGAGTTTTTACAGCACCTTTTATTGAAAAGACTATTCTTTCCTAATTGAGTGGTGTTTGCCCCCTTGTCAAAAATCATTTGGCCATGAATGTAAGGGTTGATTTCTGAGCTCTCAGTTCATTTCCATTGGTCTACATTTGTGTCCTTGTGCCAGTACCATACTGTTCTGATTACTGTGGCTTTGTAGTAAGTTTTAAGATCAGGATGTGTGAGTCTTCAAACTTCATTCTTCTTTTTCAAGATGCCTTTGTCTATTCAGGGCACCTTATGTTTTCATATAAATTTGATGACTGGCCTTTCCATTTCTGCAAAGGTTGTAGGAATTTTGACTGAGATTGCATTGAATCTATAAATTGCTTTTAATACCATCAGAATACACAGTTATAAATAGGCCTGCCTGATCCTGCATCAAGCAGAGAAACAAGTCTCTTTGCTTTGGTGAGAAGGTGAGTTTATTGAAGATGCATAAACAAGGAACTGGAGGGAAAAAACTTTCCAAGACAAGTGCAAAGTGAGAAGAGTTGTTTGGGCTTTTATAACTCAAAACAGGAAAAGAAATGGTCAGAATCCAGAAGAAAGCAGAAGAGGGGAAAATAGAAGAGAGAAAGCTGTTTGGTCAGAATCTCCTGTTATCTTGAAATCCACCCCTCATTCAGGCTTATTTTTCAAGAAGTTGCTGCTTATGAGACCATATGGATACATCCCTCATATCCTATCGCAGGCAATGCTGGGTAAGTTCCTGGGAACAGAGAATAAGTTTTGTTGTTGAGACTAGAGCAACAGCAAGTTATTTTAACAAGGGATTTTTAGGCTTAGAATAACTCAAGGCTGCTTGAGTGAAGTGACCTTAATAAACAGGCTTTTTTCCTCTATTGGCTATTAAAGACTATACTAAGCATTTTTCAGCTAAAGATATTGAGTATTTTCTATTTATACAGCTATCACTTTGGGTAGCATTGACATCTTAACGATATTTAGTTTTCCAATCCATGATCATGGAATGTCCTTCCATTTATTTCCATATTCTTTAATTTCTTTTAACAATGTTTTGTAGTTTTTGTGTGTATGTATGTACAGGTCCTTTACATACTTGATTAGATTTTTTCTTAGATATTTGATTCTTTTAGTTGCTATTGTGAATGGAATTTTTTTCTTGATTTCTTTTTCCATTTGTTCACTGCTTGTGTGTAGAAACATTACTGATTTTGGGGTGTTGATCTTGTACCCTGTCACTTAGCTGAATTCATTTATTAGCTGTAGGAGCTTAGTTGTGGATTTTTCAGGATTTTCTGTATATAGGTTCATATCATCTGCAAATAAGGAAACTTTTACTTTTCCCTTTCTAATATGGGTGGCTTTAATTTCTTTTTCTTGTCTAATTGCTCTGGCAAGAACTTCTAGTAAAATTTTGAATAACAGTGGTGACAGTGGGCATCCTTTTCTTGCTCCTGATCTTACAGGGAAAGATTTCAGTCTTTCAGCATTAAGTAGGATGTTAGCTGTAGATTTTTCATATATGCCCTTTCTCGTGTTGAGGAAGTTTCCTTCTTTTCCTAATTTTCTAAGTGTTTTCTGTTTTTAATCAAGAAGACATGCTGGATTTTGTCAAAGGCCTTTTCTGCATCAGTTGAGATTATCATGTGCTTTTTTAAACTTCATTTTGTCAATGTGGTGTATTACAGTAATTGTTTTTCTTACATTCATCCATCCTTGCATACCAGGGATAAATACCACTTGATCATGGTATTTAATTCTTTTAATGTGCTGTTGGATTTGGTTTGCTAGTATTTTTTTTTATTTTTGCATCTATATTCATAAGAGATATTGTTCTGTAATTTTCTTTTCTTTTGGTATCTTTATCTGGCTTTGGAGCAAGGGTGATGTTGGCCTTGTAGAAGGAGTTAATTAGTGTGACCTCCTATTCAATTTTTTAGAGGAGTTTGACCATGATTGGTGTTAAATCTTCTTGGAATGTGTGGCAAAGCTCCCCTGTGAAACTGTCTGGTCCCTAGCTTTTCTTTTTGGGGAGGTTTTTGATTGCTGATTCAATCTCTTTAGAGTAATTGGTTTTCTGAGATCTTCTATTTCTTCTTGAGTGAATGTTGGTAATATATGATCCTAAGAATTTGCTCATTTCATCTAGGTTATCTAACTTACTGCCATACAGTTGCTTGTTGTATCCTCTTATAGTCCTTTTCATTTCAGTTGATTCAGTTGTAATGTTTCCCTTTTCACTTCTGATTTTATTTGTGCCCTCTCTCTTTTTATCTTTGTTAATCTAGCTAGAAGTTTGTCTATTTTATTGATCTTTTGAAAGAACCAACTTTTGGTTTTGCTTATTATTCTCCCTATTGTTTTCTTGTTCTCTATTTCATTTATCTCTGCTCTAATGTTTGTCATTTCCTACCTTTTGCTTGCTTAAGGTTTAGTTTGCTCTACATTTCCTAGTTCTTCTAGTTTTGAAGTTAGGTCTCTGCTTTGAGGTCTTTCTTCTTTTTTGTGTGTGGGCATTTATAGATATAAATTTCTCTCTCAGCGCTGTTTTTGTTGCAGCCATAATTTTTGGTATGTTATATTTTCATTTTCATTCACCTCATGGTATTTCCTAATTTCCCTTCTGATTTCCTCTTTAACACATTGGTTGTTTAATTATACATTGTTTAATTTCCACATATATATGAAGTTTACATTTCTCCCTCTGTTATTGCTTTTTAGCTTCATTCTGTTGTGGTCAAAGGATATACACTTTATGATTTCAGTATTTTTGAATTTATAGAGATTTGTCTTGTGACATAAGATATTGTCTAACCTGGAGAATGATACATGGGCAGTTGAGAAGAATGTTTATTCTGTTTTTGGTGGGTAAAGCACTCTTCAAATATGTTAGTTCTAGTTAGTTTAGAGTATCATTCAAATCTGATTTCCTATTGCTCTTTCCTATTGTATTATAATCTCCTACAATTAATGTAGAACTGTCATTTCTCCCTTCATATCTTTCAGTATTTGCTTTATATATCTTGGGGCTCTGTTGTCAGATACATATATTTTTATAATTTTATGTCTTCTCATTGATTTGACCCCCTTATCAGTATATAATTACTGCCTTTGACCCTCATAACTGTTTTTAACTTAAAGTCTATTTTATCTGATATTCTTACAGCTACTCCAGCTCTCTTGTTTATCACTTGCAATATTCTACTTGTGTCTTTGAAATTAAGGTGAGTCTCTTGCAGACAGCATATAGCTGGCTCATGCTTTTTTGTCAGTTCTGCCAATCTCTGCCTTTTGACTGGAAAGTTTAATCCATTTGCGTTTTAAGCACTTTCTTCTGTAGTTTTGCTATTTAGTGTTTGTAAGTCTAATACCTTTTTTCCCCTCAATTCTTCCTTTAATACCTACTTTTGTATTTATTTGATTATTTGTATTTCACCATATTGAGTGCCTTCTCATTTCCACCTGGATATATATTTCACATACTTTCCTTGTGGTTACCATGGGGTTAAAGTTTAACATCCTAAATATATAACAATCATATTTAGTTTGATACCAGCTTTACTTCAAAACATACATATTCCTTTTCCTATGCCTCTTTGTCCCTGCACCTTTTTTGGTAGTTGTTACCAATTATATATTTGTACACTGTAAGTCTAAAAACCATAAATTTATCATTACTTTTTATGTATTTGCATTTTAGCACCTTTAGGAAGTAAGAAGTAGAGTTACATACCAAAAAAATACAGTACAGTATTACTGGCATTTATAAATACCCCCATGTTTACCTTTACTGGAGTTCTTTATTTCTTTATGTCTAGTGTCCTTTCCTTTCAGTCTGAAGAATTCCCTTTAGCATTGTTTGTAGGGCAGGTCTAGTGGTGATGAATGCCTTCAGATTTGTTTATCTGGAAATGTCTTAATCTCTCCCTCATTCTTTTAATTTTTTTAATTAGAGAATTTGTAGGTTTATAGAAAAATCATGTAAAAATACAGTGTCCCCATACATTTCCCCCTTTATTATTCACACTTTGCGTTAGTGTGGTACCTTTGTTACAACTTATGAAAAAATATTATAATTGTATTGTTAACTATAATTCATAGTTTACATTAGGGTGTATTTTTTCCCCATATACCCTCCTATTATTAACACCTTGCATTAGGGTGGTACATTTGCTACAATCCATGAAAGAGCATTTTTGTATTTGTACTATTAATTAGAGTCCATCATTTCCAATAGGTTTCACTGTGTTGTAGAGTCCTATGTTTCATCTTTTAATTTTTATTCTAGTAATATGTATATGAACTAAAATTTCCTGTTTTAACTATATTTGCATATACAATTCCATGCTATTAATTGCACTCATATTGTGCTACCATCACCACTATCCATTCCCAAAACTTCATAATCAACTCAATAGAAATTCTGTATAATTTAAGCATTAACTCTCCCTTCCCTACCCCCAACCCACTCCCTGATAACCTATATTCTAGAGTCTAACTCTAAGGCTCTCCCTCATTTTTGAAAGAAATTCTTGCTGTTTTCTTTGAGCACTTTAAGTATTTCAGCCTACTACCTTCTTGCCGCCAAGGTTTCTGATGAGAACTCAGCACTCCATCTAACGGGACTCCCTTGTACATAATGTTGTTTTTCTCTTGCAGCTTTGAGAACTCTCTCCTTGGTCTTTAAATTTGAACATTTGACCAATAAATTACAGAGTGTGTTTTATTCATGGTGATGCTGTTTGGTGTTCTCTAGTTTCTTGGATGTTTATATTCATGTGCTTTGCTAGGTTTGGGAGATTCTCTGTTATTATTTCTCTGAATATTTCTTTTGCCCCTTTCTTTACTCTCTTTCTAAGACTCCCAACAATGTGTGTATTGGTACTCTTGATAGTGTCCCAGAGGTGTCTTAGGCTATTTTTGCTTTTTCTCTTTTCTTTCTGCTACTCAACCTGACTCATTTGAATTGTCTTGTCTTTGAATTCACTGATTCTTTCTTCTGCCAGCTTCAATCTGCTTTTGAAACCCTCCTCAGAATTTTTCATTTCAGTTATTGTGGTCTTCAATTCCAGTAGTTCTGTTTGGTTCCTTTGTAAAACTTCTATCTTGTTACTAAGATTCACAAATTGCTCCTTCATTGTTTTCCTGATATTCTTTAGTTCTTTCTCTATGTTTTCCTTCCTCTCCTTGAGCATTCTTAAGATCATTTTTCAAGCTTCTTTGTTTGGTAGGACCAAACTCTGCTCTTCTTCTTTGTTTCTTTTTTTTTGATTTTTATCCTCTTCCTTGTGATGGGCCATCATTTCCTGTTTTCCTGTTTCTTTGTCAGCCGAGCCTCAGTGACCCAGTTTTGCTAGTAAAAAGCTGTGATCAGTGATCGGCCATGCCCACCCCTGATCTTAGGGAAGTAGATTTTTGTGTCTCTTTCTGTCAACAGCAAGCTAGCCAGGGGCCAAACCCCACGATGGCCTGCCACAAAAGTGGGGAGTAGGTATGGGTAATTGATGACCAGAAAGAGCAACTTAATAGTCTTTACCATATTTACCAGCCTCTTCTTTCCACTCTTCTCTGGATGCTGTATAGTTCTCTACTGGACTACAGTTTCCAAATAGTTGTTTCAGACAGTTCCTGCCTGTTTAAGGTTGTTCTGGTGGAGGGACTGATTCCTGGAGCACTGTACTCTGCCAATTTCCTACAATTTTCTCAGTAAAAACAGTCTTAATTGATAACATGAAGTGACAAACTTCCAAACTGCAATTTATCTTTTTGATTACAAAAAAATGAATTTGATTACTGTTTTGATGGTAAGGCAGGTTATTTGCTTTCATTCCCTTATTCTACATATACATAAAGTAGTCCTTTGCAGAACTTTTTTTATTCATAGTTTTTGTCTTTCTACTTTCTAGGTAGCTCATTGTACATGGTTGAAATACACCACGCTCAAGGCTGTACAGTTGGCTGTCTTGTTTCCCACTATTCCGTGCTTTCAAAATGTGCCGAGTCATTCCTGTGCCCAGGATGAGGAGAGGAAACACTGTTCTTTCATCCTCTGACATAGCAGAGAGCATATACAGCTCACACCAACACTACCAGATCCAGCAGATTGGTTAACATGAAATTTAAATGGGTCTCTGTGCTCTGGCTGCTGACCCTCAGGCCATTGTTTTTATGGGAAAATAACCCACAGAAGCACATTATGAAATCAGTTCTAGAATCTACACCATTTGAAATGGAAATTTTGTAATCTTGAGAATATTTCAGTGAACCCTAAATCTGTTTTTACTTAATATTTCTGTGCTTTTTTCCCCATATATCCTACATCCCTTGCTCCATTTGCTACCTTCCTCAAGCCTCTCTTTCTTCATTAATTCAAGATCTGAAATCAGTAGGGACTGCTACTCTGGGGGCAAAGACAGAGCTCTTTAATTCAGAGATTTTGGGGCCTGGAAGGGGCCCTATGGGTTATTTAACTAAATCCTGCTCTAGGTGCCCAAATTTTCTCCAAATATCATAGGCTTTCAAGGCAGGAAGTTCTTCAACTAAGTCAGTAGCTCTACTATTGAGCTGGGTGATATGTGTCAAGTGACTCAATCTTGCTGAACCTATTTTATAGGGTATAAAATGGAAATGAATAAAGCCTACCTTGAAGAGATGCTATGAGGTTCCAAAAGGATGAAGTGTTCAAAAGTACCTACTAAAAATTTGAGTGAAGCAAATGTTTAATTTTCATAAATGGTTATCTCGCCTAGTGATTCTCAAATGGAGGTGGTTTTGCTCCCTCCAGGAGATATTTGGCAATGTCTGGAAGGCATTTTAGGTTATCATAACTGGGGGATGATAGCTACTGGCATCTAGTGGGTAGAGGCCAGAGAGGCTGCTAAACACCCTACCATGCACAGGGCAGTCCGTGCAACAAAGAATTGTCAGCCCAAATGTCCACAGTGCTGCTGTAGAGAAACCCTGATCGAGCCTCTGTTTCATGATTGGAAACCATCTCCTTGTGAGTTTCTCAATCATTAGCAAGTTATATGAGAAAACTGTTGTTTAAGTTGAGATAAAATCTGTAACTTCCATCTGCTAGTCAAGGTTGTGTTTTGTGGGACAACACAAGATAAGTTCATCCCTCTTCCACTCAACAGTCCTTCCACTACTGCAAGATGGTTTTCCCTTCTCAGAGTCCCAAAATTATGGAGTCTTCCAGGATGCTCTGAAATAAGTGTGAACTTATTAGCCATATTTGAACATCTTATCTTTAGTTTTATTTACAAGCCCAAAAGCTCCAGGAGAATTTAAATGAATCCACCTAGCCCAAAAATTGTCTGTAAAACCATAAAAGAGCATCCCAGGGCTTTGTCTATAAATAAGAAGTTATGATTCTATTGCCAAGGGTGCATTTTTTTTTTTTTTTGCCTCTTTCTTCCTTGCCAACTATAAAAAGGCAGCAAACTAACGTTTTGTTATATATTCCCCACACAAACCTCAAACTGTGCCATTTCATAACAAAGTTCAGGACTGCTCTCAATACAGTCAGTGCATTATTTGGAGGTAAAAAAGGCAATGATACAGATTTACATCTGTGCAATAAGAAATGCAGAAATAAAAAAAATCAGGTTTGCTATCTTGGGCTTAAAATCATTGTCAAATCTTATTGGAAATACATTTATTCTGATTTCGGCAATCTAATCCCCTTTAGCCATTTCACAGTTGGTGAGCAGAAAAGAGGTTTCTGCCTCATTTACAATGTCTGAACATGATTCAGGCAATCAACTGCAACATTAGTCAGAGAAATCAGTGGCTAATGATTTCTGACAAGCACTGCAGTAACAGGCTTAGGACAGACTGAGCAGCAACAGCATTCAGAGATATTTTACTGGTGCCAGTGATAGGACTGGTAGAAGATGATAAAAATGAAGGTAAACAGGACTGGGCTCACATCACTTAAAAGCTCTTATGGACTTTCTGAAAAAGCAGAGTATCTGACATGCAATAAATACAGTTATTCTTTTCTACAAATATGTTATATTGAATAAACAACTGCAGACAATCAAATGCGCAGTTTTGTAAACTCTAATATACAAAAAGTAGTTAAATACTTCGCATTCTGCTGAAACCAGATTCTTCAGTTAGGAGTAGTCTAGCATTACCATTTGTATTGTTCAGTTGGAATATGTAGTCTTTTTCCCTGAAATACATTATTCAGCATGTGGACTGTCTCTCTCACACACTGCCTGCTTACGTTGCCCAATGCAGAAAGTGGAGGCTGTGTGATGTAGTGCAGGAAGGATTGAATGTTAAAAGACAGGCATTTCTGGTTTCTCTTCTGTCACAAGCTCATGTGTGACCTCAGACAAGCCACTCAATTACTTTGTGCTTCAGTTGCTAAATCTATAAGACAACAGGATTGCAGTAAATGAACTAACATTTGCTTTTCCAAAAACATAATTTTAAGACCCAGTGATTCATGCATTTAGTTACTTAATATATGTCCTAACTGTTTTTAATAATTTATCTTTGGCTTAAAAATCTGTCATCATTTTATGTTTTTTTTTTTTACTTTTGTTTGAAAGAAACAAGATGATATAAAAAGTTCTGTTCAATTTCATTCAGTTGAAATTTTATTTTCTTGCTTCCTTCCCCCTCTTTTCATAAGTCTTGTATGCTCTTAAAGATCTGCTTTTTCCCCCTTACTGTCCCTACACTGAAATAGGCCTCAAAAAGGAGAGCTAAATCTACAATGTTATTTGGTTAAGTTTAAGCAGCAATTGTTCACTATTATCCTTAAATTGCATACCCTGAATTAGAATTGTTAATTTGCCTTCACCTGCTAGGAACTTACAAATTTTTCAAATGTTGGGAGCTTACAAATATATCTCAAAAAATTTCAAGAATCTTCTTTTACCTAAAACCCTCTCCCTGCACATTCAATGAACATATGACTATTAAATGGCAAAATGATGAGACAGAATTCCACATACAGTTAAAAATATAAGTTTTGTTCAGTAATAAACTGAAACATATTGCTCAAAACTGCTATTTGCTGAATCAGTCAGTATAGTTTTATACTATGTTAACAAGAAACTTATTTATGAAGAATTTTTATTCTAATTCTCAATTGTTATTTTGTATACAGAAAATTCAAAAGCATGGAAATATTTATCCTGGGCAGGTCAGTCATGATGTGAGTTATATGTACAATCCCTTGAAAGGGAAATTTCTCTGCTCATAGCCTCTTACTAGAGAAATCCATTAGAGGCTTTGGTTTATATTTTGTGAGGAGCCCTTGACCAAAGGGTAGCTAATCTATAGGCAGTTCAGCAATCATGAGGTGACCCGATTAAAAAAAAAAATGTTCTGTACATTCAAAGATTTCTAACTAGTTTTTTCCATCATGTTTTTTCAGTAAGTTCAGAACAAGTTGAAAAGTTAATAATGGCAGAAATGAGAAGGATCTCAAAGAGAAATGAAAAAGACAGTAACTGAGCTATGTTAGTAGACAGAATTAACTGAGGTTACTGGGGGGTAACAAGAAAACTCAGCCCCTTGAGTAATGATGGAATCTTCTGGTTCCCAGGAAACTTTCTGCCCCTGTGAGTCCCAACTGTCTGCTTCTCCTGGGTTTTCATGGGACTATGGTCTCTCAGGAGTTTTCACAATAAACCTTCCTATTTGAGATTATCGGAATGAATCTCCTCTTTTTTGCCCCCAAAATAAAACTGAGAAGTACCAAAAGATAAAACACCTCACCAGAACTAAAATGGCAAATAATTAACTTCAAGGCTCCCCCCCACCATGTTCATCAATAAAAGTCAATACAGGGAGGCGGGGCAAGATGGCGGACTGGTGAGCTGTATGTTTTAGTTACTCCTCCAGGAAAGTAGGTAGAAAGCCAGGAACTGTGTGGACTGGACACCACAAAGCAATCTGACTTTGGGCATACTTCATACAACACTCATGAAAATGTGGAACTGCTGAGATCAGCGAAATCTGTAAGTTTTTGCGGCCAGGGGACCCGCGCCCCTCCCTGCCAGGCTCAGTCCCGTGGGAGGAGGGGCTGTCAGCTCCAGGAAGGAGAAGGGAGAACTGCAGTGGCAGCCCTTATCGGAAACTCATTCTACTGATCCAAACTCCAACCATAGATAGACTGAGACCAGACACCAGAGAATCTGAGAGCAGCCAGCCCAGCAGAGAGGAGACAGACACAGAAAAAAACAGCAAGAAAAATGCCAAAATAAAAGCAGAGGATTTTTGGAGTTCTGGTGACCATAGAAAGTGGAAGGGCAGAGCTCAGGCCCTCAGGCTCATATGCAAATCCCTAAGAAAAGCTGATCTCTCTGCCTTGTGGACCTTTCCTTAACGGCCCTAATTGCTTTCTCTCTTAGCATTTCAATAACCCATTAGATCTGTGAGGAGGACCCTTTTTTTTTTTTTAATCCTTTTTTCTTTTTCTAAAACAATTACTCTAAGAAGCCCAATACAGAAAGCTTCAAAGACTTGCAATTTGGGCAGGTCAAGACAAGAGCAGAACTAAGAGAGCTCTGAGACAAAAGGCAATAATCCAGTGGCTGAGAAATTTCACTAAACACCACAACTTCCCAAGAAAAGGGGGGTGTCCGCTCACAGCCATCATCCTGGTGGACAGGAAACACTCCTGCCCGTCGCCAGCCCCATAGCCCAGAGCTGCCCCAGACAACCCAGTGTGACGGAAGTGCTTCACATAACAGGCACACTCCACAAAACTGGGCGTGGACATTAGCCTTCCCTGCAACCTCAGCTGATTGTCCCAGAGTTGGGAAGGTGGAGCAGTGTGAATTAACAAAGCCCCATTCAGCCATCATTTCAGCAGACTGGGAGCCTCCGTACACAGCCCAGCAGCCCAGAACTGCCCTGGGGGGACGACACTCACCAGTGACATAGCACAGTCATCCCTCAACAGAGGACCAGGGGGTGAACGGCCTGGAAGAGGGACCCACTTGCAAGTCTCAGGAGCCATATGCCAATACCAAGGACTTGTGGGTCAGTGGCAGAGACAAACTGTGGCAGGACTGAACTGAAGGATTAGACTATTGCAGCAGCTTTAAAACTCTAGGATCACCAGGGAGATTTGATTGTTAGAGCCACCACCCCTCCCTGACTGCCCAGAAACAAGCCCCATATACAGGGTGGGCAACACCAACTACACACGCAAGCTTGGTACACCAATTGGACCCCACAAGACTCACTCCCCCACTCACCACAAAGGCAAAGCAGGGGAGAACTGGCTTGTTGAGAACAGGTGGCTCGTGGATGCCACCTGCTGGTTAGTTAGAGAAAGTGTACTCCACGAAGCTGTAGATCTGATAAATTAGAGATAAGGACTTCAATTGGTCTACACATCCTAAAAGAATCCTATCAAGTTCAGCAAATGCCAAGAGGCCACAAACAACAGAAAATTATAAAACATATGAAAAAACCAGACGATATGGATAACCCAAGCCCAAGCACACAAATCAAAAGACCAGAAGAGACACAGCACCTAGAGCAGCTACTCAAAGAACTAAAGATGAACAATGAGACCATAGTACGGGATACAAAGGATATCAAGAAGACCCTAGAAGAGCATAAAGAAGACATTGCAAGACTAAATAAAAAACAGATGATCTTATGGAAATTAAAGAAACTGTTGACCAAATTAAAAAGGTTCTGGACACTCATAGTACAAGACTAGAGGAAGTTGAACAACGAATCAGTGACCTGGAAGATGACAGAATGGAAAATGAAAGCATAAAAGAAAGAATGGGGAAAAAAATTGAAAAAATCGAAACGGACCTCAGGGATAAGATAGATAATATGAAACGTCCTAATATAAGACTCATTGGTGTTCCAGAAGGGGAAGAAAAGGGTAAAGGTTTAGGAAGAGTATTCAAAGAAATTGTTGGGGAAAACTTCCCAAATATTCTAAACAACATAAATACACAAATCTTAAATGCTCAATGAACTCCAAATAGAATAAATCCAAATAAACTCACTCCGAGACATATTCTGATCACACTGTCAAACACGGAAGAGAAGGAGCAAGTTCTGAAAGCAGCAAGAGAAAAGCAATTCACCACATACAAAGGAAACAGCATAAGACTAAGTAGTGACTACTCAGCAGCCACCATGAAGGCGAGAACGCAGTGGCACGATATATTTAAAATTCTGAGTGAGAAAAATTTCCAACCAAGAATACTTTATCCAGCAAAGCTCTCCTTCAAATTTGAGGGAGAGCTTAAATTTTTCACAGACAAGCAAATGCTGAGAGAATTTGCTAACAAGAGACCTGCCCTACTGGAGATACTAAAGGGAGCCCAACAGACAGAGAAACAAAGAAAGGACAGAGAGACTTGGAGAAAGGTTCAGTACTAAAGAGATTCGGTATGGGTACAATAAAGGATATTAATAGAGAGAGGGGAAAATATATATGACAAACATAAACCAAAGGATAAGATGGCTGATTCAAGAAATGCCTTCACGGTTATAACGTTGAATGTAAATAGATTAAACTCCCCAATTAAAAGATATAGATTCGCAGAATGGATCAAAAAAAATGAACCATCAATATGTTGCATACAAGAGACTCATCGTAGACACAGGGACACAAAGAAATTGAAAGTGAAAGGATGGAAAAAAATATTTCATGCAAGCTACAGCCAAAAGAAAGCAGGTGTAGCAATATTAATCTCAGACAAAATAGACTTTAAATGCAGGGATGTTTTGAGAGACAAAGAAGGCCACTACATATTAATAAAAGGGACAATTCAACAAGAAAAAATAACAATCATAAATGTCTATGCACCCAATCAAGGTGCCACAAAATAAATGAGAGAAACACTGGCAAAGCTAAAGGAAGCAATTGATGTTTCCACAATAATTGTGGGAGACTTCAACACATCACTCTCTCCAACAGATAGATCTACCAGACAGAGGACCAATAAGGAAATTGAAAACCTAAACAATCTGATAAATGAGTTAGATTTAACAGACATATACAGAACACTACGTCCGAAATCACCAGGATACACATACTTTTCTAGTGCTCACGGAACTTTCTCCAGAATAGAGCATATGCTGGGACATAAAACAAGCCTCAGTAAATTTAAAAAGATTGAAATTATTCAAAGCACATTCTCTGACCACAGTGGAATAGAATTAGAAGCCAATAACCATCAGAGACTTAGAAAATTCACAAATACCTGGAGGTTAAACAACACACTGCTAAACAATAAGTGGGTTAAAGAAGAAACAGCAAGAGAAATTGCTAAATATATAGAGACAAATGAAAATGAGAACACAACATACCAAAACCCATGGGATGCAGCACAAGCACTGCTAAGGGGGAAATTTATAGCACTAAATGCATATATTAAAAAGGAAGAAAGAGCCAAAATCAAAGAACTAATGGATCAACTGAAGAAGCTAGAAAATGAACAGCAAACCAATCCTAAACCAAGTAGAAGAAAAGAAATAACCAGGATTAAAGCAGAAATAAATGACATAGAGAACAAAAAAACAATAGAGAGGATAAATATCACCAAAAGTTGGTTCTTTGAGAAGATCAACAAGATTGACAAGCCCCTAGCTAGAGTGACAAAATCAAAAAGAGAGAAGACCCATATAAAAAAAAATAATGAATGAAAAAGGTGACATAACTGCAGATCCTGAAGAAATTAAAAAAATTATAAGAGGATATTATGAACAACTGTATGGCAACAAACTGGACAATGTAGAGGAAATGGAAAATTTCCAGGAAATATATGAACAACCTATGACTGACCAGAGAAGAAACAGAAGACCTCAATCAACCCATCACAAGCAAAGAGATCCAATCAGTCATTAAAAA
Source organism: Choloepus didactylus (assembly GCF_015220235.1). Lineage (NCBI taxonomy): Eukaryota > Metazoa > Chordata > Mammalia > Pilosa > Megalonychidae > Choloepus > Choloepus didactylus. The sequence continues at coordinate 159,658,997 of NC_051309.1, forward strand.
TCTTCCCACAAATAAATGCCCAGGGCCAGATGGCTTCACAGGGGAATTCTACCAAACTTTCCAGAAAGAACTGACACCAATCTTACTCAAACTCTTTCAAAACATTGAAGAAAATGGAACACTACCTAACTCATTTTATGAAGCTAACATCAATCTAATACCAAAACCAGGCAAAGATGTTACAAAAAAGGAAAACTACCGGCCAATCTCCCTAATGAATATAGATGCAAAAATCCTCAACAAAATACTTGCAAATCGAATCGAAAGACACATTAAGAAAATCATACACCATGACCAAGTGGGGTTCATTCCAGGCATGCAAGGATGGTTCAACATAAGAAAATCAATCAATGTATTACAACACATTAAAAATTCAAAAGGGAAAAATCAAATGATCATCTCAATAGGTGCTGAAAAAGCATTTGACAAAATCCAATATCCGTTTTTGATAAAAACACTTCAAAAGGTAGAAATTGAAGGAAACTTCCTCAATATGATAAAGACCATATATGAAAAACCCACAGCCAGCACAGTACTCAGTGGTGAGAGATTGAAAGCCTTCCCTCTAAGATCAGGAACAAGACAAGGATGCCCGCTGTCACCACTGTTATTCAACATTGTGCTGGAAATGCTAGCCAGGGCAATCTGGCAAGACAAAGAAATAAAAGGCATCCATATTGGAAAAGAAGAAGTAAAACTGTCATTGTTTGCAGATGATATGATCTTATATCTGGAAAACCTGAGAAATCGACGATACAGCTACTAGAGCTAATAAACAAATTTAGCAAAGTAGCAGGATACAAGATTAATGCACATAAGTCAGTAATGTTTCTATACGCTAGAAATGAACAAACTGAAGAGACACTCAAGAAAAAGATACCATTTTCAATAGCAACTAAAAAAATCAAGTACCTAGGAATAAACTTAACCAAAGATGTAAAAGACCTATACAAAGAAAACTACGTAACTCTACTAAAAGAAATAGAAGGGGACCTTAAAAGATGGAAAAATATTCCACGTTCATGGATAGGAAGACTAAATGTCATTAAGATGTCAATTCTACCCAAACTCATCTACAGATTCAATGCAATCCCAATCAAAATTCCAACAACCTACTTTGCAGACTTGGAAAAGCTAGTTATCAAATTTATTTGGAAAGGGAAGATGCCTCGAATTGCTAAAGACACTCTAAAAAAGAAAAATGAAGTGGGAGGCCTTACACTCCCTGACTTTGAAGCTTCTTATAAAGCCACAGTTGTCAAAACAGCATGGTACTGGCACAAAGATAGACATATAGATCAATGGAATCAAACTGAGAATTCAGAGATAGACCCTCAGATCTATGGCCGACCGATCTTTGATAAGGCCCCAAAGTCACTGAACTGAGTCATAATGGTCTATTCAACAAATGGGGTTGGGAGAGTTGGATATCCATATCCAAAAGAATGAAAGAGGACCCCTACCTCACCCCCTACACAAAAATTAACTCAAAATGGACGAAAGATCTCAATATAAAAGAAAGTACCATAAAACTCCTAGAAGATAATGTAGGAAAACATCTTCAAGACCTTGTATTAGGCGGCCACTTCCTAGACTTTACACCCAAAGCACAAGCAACAAAAGAAAAAATAGATAAATGGGAACTCCTCAAGCTTAGAAGTTTCTGCACCTCAAAGGAATTTCTCAAAAAGGTAAAGAGGCAGCCAACTCAATGGGAAAAAATTTTTGGAAACCATGTATCTGACAAAAGACTGATATCTTGCATATATAAAGAAATCCTACAACTCAATGACAATAGTACAGACAGCCCAATTATAAAATGGGCAAAAGATATGAAAAGACAGTTCTCTGAAGAGGAAATACAAATGGCCAAGAAACACAAGAAAAAATGTTCAGCTTCACTAGCTATTAGAGAGATGCAAATTAAGACCACAATGAGATACCATCTAACACCTATTAGAGTGGCTGCCATTAAACAAACAGGAAACTACAAATGCTGGAGGGGATGTGGAGAAACTGGAACTCTTATTCACTGTTGGTGGGACTGTATAATGGTTCAGCCACTCTGGAAGTCGGTCTGGCAGTTCCTTAGAAAAGTAGATATAGAGTTACCATTCGATCCAGCGATTGCACTTCTCTGTATATACCCGGAAGATCGGAAAACAGTGACACGAACAGATATCTGCACGCCAATGTTCATAGCAGCATTATTCACAATTGCCAAGAGATGGAAACAACCCAAATGTCCTTCAACAGATGAATGGATAAATAAAATGTGGTATATACACATGATGGAATACCACACAGCAGTAAGAAGGAAGGACCTCGTGAAATATATGACAACATGGATGAACCTTGAAGACATAATGCTGAGCGAAATAAGCCAGGCAGAGAAAGAGAAATATTATATGCTACCACTAATGTGAACTTTGAAAAATGTAAAACAAATGGTTTATAATGTAGAATGTAGGGGAACTAGCATTAGAGAGCTATTAAGGAAGGGGGAACAGTAATCCAAGAACACATATGCTATTTAACGTTCTGGGGATGCCCAGGAATGACTATGGTCTGTTAATTTCTGATGGATATATTAGGAGCAAGTTCACAGAAATGTTGCTATATTATGTAACTTTCTTGGGGTAAAGTAGGAACAGGTTGGAAGTAAAGCAGTTATCTTAGGTTAGTTGTCTTTTTCTTACTCCCTTGTTATGGTCTCTTTGAAGTGTTCTTTTATTGTATGTTTTTCTTTTCAATTTTTTTTTTCCATACAGTTGATTTAAAAAGGAAAAAAAGGTTAAAAAAAAAAAAAAAAACAAGGAAAAAAAGATGTAGTGCCCCCTTGAGGGGCCTGTGGAGAATTCAGGGGTATTGGCCCACCCCATCTCAATGGTTGCTAACATGACCACAGACATAGGGAACTGGTGGTTTGATGGGTTGATGGGTTGAGCCCTGTACCATAGGTTTTACCCTTGGGAAGACGGTTGCTGCAAAGGAGAGGCTAGGCCTCCCTATAATTGTGCCTAAGAGCCTCCTCCCAAATGCCTCTTTGTTGCTCAGATGTGGCCCTCTCTCTCTAGCTAAGCCAACTTGAAAGGTGAAATCACTGCCCTCCCCACTACATGGGATCAGACACCCAGGGGAGTGAATCTCCCTGGCAACGTGGATTTGACTCCCGGGGAGGAATGTAGACCTGGCATCATGGGACGGAGAACATCTTCTTGACCAAAAGGGGGATGTGAAAGGAAATGAAATAAGCTTCAGTGGCAGAGAGATTCCAAAAGGAGCCAAGAGGTCACTCTGGTGGGCACTCTTATGCACAATATAGACAACCCATTTTAGGTTCTAAAGAATTGGGGTAGCTGGTGATGGATACCTGAAACTATCAAACTACAACCCAGAACCCATGAATCTCGAAGACAATTGTATAAAAATGTAGCTTCTAAGGGGTGACAATGGGATTGGGAAAGCCATAAGGACCACACTCCACTTTGTCTAGTTTATGGATGGATGAGTAGAAAAATAGGGGAAGGAAACAAACAAACAAACAGACAAATGTACCCAGTGTTCTTTTTTAGTTCAATTGCTCTTTTTCACTCTAATTATTATTCTTGTTATTTTTGTGTGTGTGCTAATGAAGGTGTCAGGGATTGATTTAGGTGATGAATGTACAACTATGTAATGGTACTGTGAACAATCGAATATACGATTTGTTTTGTATGACTGCGTGGTATGTGAATATATCTCAATAAAATGAAGATTTAAAAAAAAAAAAGTCAATATAGGTCAATTCTTTCCATGATAAGAGAAACAATGCCTATATACCCTGCTAATATGCAGTGAGATTTCACAATCAGGAAAAAAGAAGCTTTTGGGTACATTTTTAACTAAGAAATCCTCAAACTCCACTTGATTATTTTTATATGAGAATAAAAGTTGGGCATGACAAATGATTGCATTGTAGCTGTGACAGCAGCACCAATAATTTAAGTTCTCTGTTATTCATGGAGACTAATAATGGTGGTGGCAAACTGATTCAAATCAAGTGCCAGGCAACTCTAACTTGACCAAATATGTACTGTCACTCATTTTGCCAATGTAAAAAGGTCAACATTTATAGTTTGCTGGAAGGAGCAGGATTCTGGGAACCTCAGTTCAGCCACACTGACCTTGCACTATGAGGACTGAGCCCAGTTTCTTCTGCCTCCAGGACTTTTTTTTTAAAGCAAGTTTACTGAGATATAGTCACACACCATACAATCCATCCAAAGTATACAATCCATGTCTTGCAGTATAACCACTGTGTATCATCACCACAATCAATTTTAGAACACTTTCATTATTCCAAAAATAAAAACCCCATACCCTTTCTAACCCCCTTATTATTGACACTTAGCATTGGTGTGGTACCATTGTTAAAACTGGTAAATGAATATTAAAATATTTCTCTTAACTATAGTCCATGTTTGCATTAGGTATATTTCTCCCATGCATGACCCTATTGTTGACACCTCATAATAGTATGTACATTTATTCTAGTTCATGAAAAAACATTCTTATATTTGTAATATTAACCATAGTCATCATCCACAACAGGGTTCACTATATTATATAGTCCCATGTTTTATCCTCTAATTTTTCTTCTAGTGACATACATGACTCTAAACTTCCCCTTTCAACAATAATAACACTCATAATTTGGCACTGTTAACTACCCTTACAGTAATGTGCAACCATCACCTCTATTTACAAACATTTATAATCAATCTTATTAAAAATTCTGCACAAATCAAGCATCAACTCCTCATTATACACCTTCATTCTATCTTCTGGTAACCTATATTCTAGATTTTAACTCTTTGGGTATGCTTATTATAATTAGGTCATATTAGTGAGATCATGTGATATTTGTCCTTTTGTGTCTGGCTAACTTCACTCAGTGTAATGTCCTCAAGCTTCATCCATGTTGTCGCATGCATCAAGACTTCATTCCTACTTACGTCTGAATAATACTTTATTGTATATATATACTACATTTTGTTTATCTATTCATCTGTTGAGGGACACTTCAGTTGCTTCCATCTTTTGGCAAATGTGAATAATGCCACTATGAACATCAATGTGCAAATATCTGTTTGTGGCCCTGCTCTTTGTTCTTCTGGGTATACACCTAGTAGCAGGATTGCAGGATCGCATGGCAGTTCTATACGTAGTTTCCCGAGGAACCCCCAAACTGTCTTCCAAAGCAGCTGCACCATTTTACATTTCTGCTGGCAGTGAATAAGTGTTCCTATTTGTCCACATCCTCTCCAACTTTGTAGTTTTCTGGTTTTTTTTTTTAAATAGTGACCATTCTAGTAGGTGTGAAATGATATCTCATTGTGGTTTTGATTGCATTGCCTTAATAGCTAGTGATGTTGAGTATCTTTTCATGTGCCTTTTAGCCATTTGTATTTCCTCTTTGGAAAAATGTCTATTCAAGTATTTTTCCCAGTTTTTAATTGGGTTGTTTGTCTTTTTATTGTTGAATTGTGGATTTCTTTATATATTCTGGATATTAAACCTTTATTGGCTATATGATTACCAAATTTCTCCCACTGAGTAGGCTGCCTTTTAGCTTTCTAGACAAAGTCCTTTGAAGCACAACAGTATATACTTTTGAGAAGGTCCCATTTATACATTTTTTCTTTCATTTATTGTGCTTTGGGTATAAAGCCTAAGAAATCATTGCCTAGCACAAGGTCTTGAAGATGCTTCCCTACATTTTCTTCTAGGAGTTTTATGGTCCTAACTCTTTGATCCATTTTCAGTTAACTTTTGTATAAGATGTGAGATAGGGGTTCAATTTCATTCCTTTGGATATGGATATCCAGTTCTCCCACTACCATTTGTTGAAGAAACTGCTCTGTCCCAATTGAGTCAACTTGACCAGCTTAACAAAGATCAGTTGTCTGAAGATGAAAGGGTCTATATCTGAACCCTCAATTCGATTCCATTGGTCAGTATGTCTACCTTTATGCCAATCCCATGCTGTTTTGGCTGCCATAGCTTTAAAATCAGGTTGTGTGAGACCTTCCACTTTATTTTTCTTTCTCAAGATATTTTTAGCTATTCGAGGCATGGTGCCCTTCCAGATAAATTTAATTATTGGTTTATCTATTTCTGCAAAATAAGTTGTTGGGATTTTAATTGGTATTGCATTGAATCTATAAATCAATTTGGGTAGAATTGGCATCTTAATATTTAGTTTTCCAATACATGAACATGGACAGTCCTCTATTTATTTAGGTTTTCTTTGATTTTTTTTAGCAATGTCTTATAGCTTTCTCTGAACAGGTCCTTTTCATCCTTAGTTAAATTCAATCCTAGATATTTGATTCTTTTAGTTACTATTGTAAATGGAATTTTTTTCTTGATTTCCTCCTCACTTCTTCATTACAAAGTATGGAAACACTACTGATTTTTGCCTTTTGACCTTGTAACTAGCCACTTTGCTGAAGTTTATTAGCTCAATAGCTTTGTTGTAGATTTTTTGGGACTTTATATACACAGAGTGATATAATCTGCAAAACAGTTAAAGTTTCCAACTTGGATGCTTTCATTTCCTTTTCTTGACTAACTGCTCTAGCTAGAACTTCTAGCACAATGTTGAATAACAGTGGTGACAGTGGGCATCCTTGTGTTGTTCCAGATCTTAGAGGGAAAGTTTTCAGTCTTTCGCCATTGATATCAATGTTAGCTTTGAGTTTTTCATATATGCCCTTTATCATGTTGAGAAAGTTTTCTTCTATTCCTATCTTTCGAGGTATATTTATCAGGAAAGAATGCTGGATTTTGTCAAATGCCTTTTCTTTGTCAACTGAGATGGTCAAGAGGTTTTTTTCCCTTCATTTTGTTAATGTGGTGTATCACATTAATTAATTTTCTTATGTTGAACCACTCTTGCATACCTTGGATAAATCCCGCTTGATCATGATGTATAATTCTTTTAATGTGATGTTGGATTTGATTTTCAAGAATTTTGTTGAGCATTTTTGCACCTATATTCATCAGAGAAATCGGTCTGTAATTTTCTTTTCTTGTAGTATCTTTGTCTGGCTTTGGTACTAGTGTGATGTTAGCATCATAGAATAAATTAGGTAGTGTTCCCTCCTTTTCAATTTTCTGGATGAGTTCGAGTTGGATTGGTTTTGATTCTTCTTGGAATGATCAATAGACTTCTCCAGGGAAACCATCTGTTCCTGGGCTTTTGATGACTGATTCAGTCTCTTAACTTGTAATTGTTGAGGACTTCTATTTCTTCTAGAGTCAGTGCAGTTTGGTGTTTCCAGGAATTTGTCCATTCCATATAATTTGTTGTCATACATTTTTTGTAGCATCCTCTTATGATTCTTTTTATTTTTGTAGGGTCAGAAGTAATGTCCCCCTCCCCCATTTCTGATTTTATTTGCTTGTGTCTTCTCTTTTTCTTCAGTCTAGCTAAGGTTGTCAATTTTATTGATCTTTTAAAAGAACCTACTTGTGGTTTTATTGATTCTGTTGGTTTTTTAATTTTCAATTTCATTTATTTCTGCTCTAATCATTATTATTTCTTTCTATCTGCTTGTTTGGGATTAATTTGCTTTTCTTTTCCTAGTTCCTCCAGGGATGCAGTTAGACTTTTTATTTTAGCTCTTCTTTTTTAACGTAGGCATTTAGGGCTATAAATTTCCCTATCAGTATTTCCTTTGTTGCATCCCATAAGTTTTGTTATATTATGTTCGTTTTTCATTTATCTCCAGATATTTACGGATTTCTCTCGCAATTTCTTCTTTGACCCACTGATTGTTTAAGAGTGTGTTGTTGAACCTCCATGTATTTGAATTTTCCAACTCTGTGTCTCTTATTGATTTCCAGTTTCATTCCACTGTGGTCAGAGAAGATGCTTTTATGATTTAAACCTTTTTAAATTTATTGGGACTTCTTTTGTGCCCCATTGTTTGGTCTATTCTGGGGAATGATCCGTGGGCATTTGAGAAGAATGTACATTCAGCTGTTTTGGGCTACAGTGTTCTATATATGTCTGCTAGGTCTAGTTTATTTATCATTTTATTCAAGTTCTCTGTTTCCTTCCTGATCCTCTTGTCTAGATGTTCTATCAATTGATGAGAATGGTATATTGAAGTCTCCAACTATTATTGTAGAGATGTCTATTTCTCTACAAAATCCAGTTTTTCCAGTGTTCACCTCATATATCTGGGGGCACCATGGTTAGGTGCATAAATATTTATAATTGTTATTTCTTCTTAATGAATTGTCCCTTTTATTAATAGTGTCCTGCTTTGTCTCTTATAACAGTTTTGCATTTAAAGTCTATTTTGATTAGTATTAGTATAGCTACCCCAGATCTTTTTTGGTTACTGTTTATGTGGAATATCTTTTCCCAACCTTTCACTTTCAACCTATTTTTGTGGTCTTGGGTTTAAGGTGAGTCTCCTGTAGACAGCATATAGATGGATCATACTTTTTAAATTAATCCATTCTGTCAGTCTGGGTCTTTGAGTAGTTTAATCCATTAATATTCAATGATGTTATTGAATAGGCAATATTTACTTTAACCAATTCCTTTGGTTTTACGTCATATCTTATTTTGGTCTCTCTTTTTACCCTTTTAGTTACCCTTGCTGAGAATCTTCATTTCTACACTCTCCGCTAAACCTCTCTTTTCTATCTTTTCCTTTCAGCCCATAGAACTCCCTACAGTATTTCTTGTAGGGCAGGCAGGTTCTCTAGTTAATGAACTCTCTCAGTTTCTGTTTATCTTTGAATATTTTAAACTCTTCCTCATTTTTGAAGGACAGTTTTGCTGGATAAAGAATTCTGGGGTAGACGTTTTTCTCTTTCAATACCTCATATGTATATATCATACCGCTGCCTTCTCACCTCCACGGTTTCTGATGAGAAATCAAATTTAGCCTTATTGTGTTTCCCTTGGTATGTGACAAATCATTTTTCTCTCGCTGCTTTCAGAATTCTCTCCTTATCTTTGGTGTTTGACATTCTGATTAGTACGTGTCTTGTAGTAGGTCTATCAGGATTTATTCTGTTTGGAGGGTGTTGCACTTCTTCAACATGTATTTATGTCCTTCATAAGAGGTGAGAAATTTTCATCCATTATTTCCTCAAAATTCATTCTGCCTCTTTTCCCTTCTCTTCTCCTTCTGGGATACCCATGATGTGTATATTTGTGTGCTTCATGCTGTCATTCAAATTCCTGAGATGCTGCTCATTTTTTATCATTCTTTTCTCTGTTCTTCTGCTGTAAGATTTCAACTGTCCTGTCTTCTAACTCACTGATTCTTTCTTCTGCCTGTTCAAATCTGCTGTTGTATGCCTCTAGTGCATTTTAATCCTTCTATTGTATCTTTCATTCCCATCATTTCTGTTATGTTTCTTTTTGTATTTTCAAATTATTCTTTGTGCTCACTAAGTGTATTCTTAATATCTTCCATCTCTTTTACCATATATTTCCTCATCTCCTTGAACTGACTTAGGAGATTTGTTTCAACATCTTTGATTAATTGCTCCAAATCCCGTGTCTCCTCAGAAGTTTTAATTTGTTCCTTTGCCAAGGCCATATCTTCCTCTTTTTTAGTGTGGCTTGTAGTTTTTTTGCTGGTGTCTACACATCTGATTATTGTTATGAGTTTACTCTAGATGTCAGTTTCTCTCTCTTGCCTAAGGTTATCTTGTTGATTGGTTTTGTGCTAAGGCACTTCTTTGTCACTTGGTTCACCTTATTATAGACATTTAGAATATCTCATGTTTAACTGATCAGATTTTTTCAGCTCTTGCTCATCTGAATCTTTCCCTCAGTATATGGTACAATTTTTGAGATTTCATTATTTGTGCAATTGTTTAATCTGCAGGAGAAATCTTCCTTTCCTTTGTTCCTTCTCCAGAAATGTTGATCTGTTTTGTTTTTTGTTTGCCTCTATAGGTTTTTCAACACTCCTTTCATTGTCTCTAGCTGCTTTTGTCTGGAAGGCAAATTCTGAGAGGAGTGTCACCCTGGAGAAGACTTTCCCAAGTCAGTATTTCCCAGGCAAACAGGGCCAGGGGCCTACAATGGAGGTGTAGATTGGTTCCAAAGTGCCCTGTGGAGGAGATCTGGAAGGACCCCAAACTTCTCTTTGATAGTCCCTGAATCTATCTTTTCCTGGCATGCCCAGTAGATGGCACTCTTCAGCAAACATTCCCCATAGTTCTTAGGTGTTACTGTGCCTTTAAGTCTCAACCAACTCCACTCATGTCAGGGGGATGGTTGAAATAGAGGCTGCCAGCCACTTTTGTCCAGGGAGGGTTGAAACTGTAGCTGCACTCAGAGTAGGGACTCAGCATTCTGAATTCACTAATTAAAAGTTGTGATCAGTACTTGGCCATGCCCCACTGCTTCTCCATTCTTGGGGAAGAGGTCTGTGCCTGTTTGGATGTATTATGTCCCCCCACAGGCCATTATCTTTGATGCAATCTTGTGGGGGCAGATGTATTAGTGTTAATTAGAATGGAATTCTTTGAGTGTTTCCATGGAGATGTGACTCAATCAACTGTGAGTGAAACATTTGATTGGATAATTTCCATGGAGGTGTTACTGTGCCCACTCAGGGTGGGTGTTAATTAGATCACTGAAGTCCTATAAAGGAATTCACAGACAGAAGGACCTCAGAGCAACTGTAAGTGACATTTTGAAGATGGCCATTGAAAGCAGATTTTGCTCCAGAGAAGCTAAGAGAGGACAAAATGTCCCAACAGCAATATTTTGCAGACCGCCATTTCAAAATGCAACCTGGGAGCAAGTGGATGCCAGCCACATGCCTTCTGAGCTAACAGAGGTTTTCCAGATGCCCATCCTTCAGTGGAGATACCCTATTGTTGATGACTTAGCTTGGACACTATTATGGCCTTAAGACTGTAACTTTGTAATCAAATAAACCCCATTTATAAAAGCCAATCTATTTCTGGTGCTTTGCAAAATGGCAGCATTAGCAAACCGGAGCAAGGTCTTTTATTTCCAGTCAGGGCGTGGATCCTGGGGTGGCCTGTTGCAAGAGTGGGGGATGGGTACCAGCCTCCACAGTGTGGAGAGCTTTATTCACAGCTCGCACACACACAATACGCTTCCATACTTGTTTGCCTTCTTCTGGCACTTACTGCAGTATCATACTTATCTCTTTTTTGGTCTCTCCAATAAGATCATAAGTGCCATGAGGGCAGGTGCTGGCAATTTCTGTTTTGCTGTCCATTGTACCTCTAACCCAGTCATATGCCTCAAAATAATACGTTTTATATTGTCAAATGAATATGGTAGAGCCCTTGGAAGGTACTAGTAATGAAGTACCTCCAGAAACGTTAATGTGGGTATAATAGGCTGTTGTATGCACTGACTTTTGCATAATATCGTATTGATAAAGGAAAAAATGTAAAATTTGACACTTTATAACTACGGTAAATGGAAAGCATGTGAAAAATTTCAGTTGACAATCAGTCCTGGAGACTTTAAGTAGCAGCAGTTAAACCAGATTCCTAGAGGAGGTCTTCGATGAAATTTTAATATGACATAAACATCCCCTAACCAAATGTGTGCTTGTATCATTTAGCCACATTCCCAAACAAATAAAGGTTTCCTTCTATTACCAGCCTGTGTGGTCACTGGGCTCAGTGAGGACAAATGAGTCAGCAACTGAAGGTCTGTTAGAACAGTTGTGGTATCCTGAGAAATAATTCTTCCTATCTGTGGAGGGAATAGAAAGCAATTTTCTCTTTTCCTTTTAATCTAGAATAATGAGAGACAAATACAGTGTCTACCTTCACAGGTAACAAAATGGGTCAGAAAGGCATGTGGTGAGACAAGTCATGAACATGGTGACAGCTAAGGGCCGTGGCCACTCATCTGTTTGCCACCTTGGACAAAATGGCTTCTTACTCCACAGGAAAGAATCAGGGATTGCATATTCATGAATGACTACCTAGAAGATTTTAATAAACACTAATACTATGAAAAATTCTTTATTTCTTCATGAATGGATTGCCACTAGGAGATCTGTCTTTCCCCTGGTCATAAAGCCATCATCTATTCATAATCCCTCTTACTAGGTTTCTTCCTCATTTAGGGCAGGATTCAATATTTTTCATTTTGGTTCCCTTTCCTCAGAAATCCATTAAAGGCTTGAAAAACATTTTGAGCGTATTCTCTCTGTACAATTTGATATCTTTTCTGCCACAGGCCATTATTCTGGTAAACTCAGTAAACCCTAATTTAGATCCACGATGTAATGCTTTCATATCAGACTGTGTGAACACATTTCTTTAAAATAAAACATTGTAAGAAGGTCTTCCACTGAACCCTTTCACACCGAAGAAGCTTCATCTATTACCCTTTCCCGGTGATAGAAGAGACAAGAAAACAATTTATGAGTCATTTCCATTCTGACAGATGTGAAAATGACTGGAAATGCAAGACCTGCCAAGAGCTTTTATCAAGGATGTTACAACAACTAGTAATAAGTGTAAATAATAAATGGCTGGAGTCTTTGGGGGAAACAGTCACAATACAAAACATTTTTTGGTACTTCTGATGGGGCTCTGCCACTCCTGGAATTCCCTGGCTTCCCAGTAGACTTCTGGCCTGACAATAAACAACAGTTTAGTACTTTATCTAATCCCAGCCAGGAGGTAAGTTCAACAGCAAGCTTTTGCAGATGTTCACATCCAATAATCTATCCATAATTGATGAAACAGGGAGGTCAGATGTAATGGCTGCTACTATTCCAGCAACAAATAAATGGTTATTGACAAAACAAGCCAGTGTGTCATGGAGCGCTGAGCTTTGACAGGCATGCAACGGCGCTGAGCAGAGGTGGGGAGGACCCTACCACACTTCATCTGGAGAATTCCTCAGTAAGCTGCGTGGCATAAGGGCCACACTGACACATAAGCAGATGGAGGTGACTTGTAAAGGAAAAGGGAGGTTCCTGAAGGACAAAAACAGATGAAGACAGGCCAAGGCGGGGAAGGAAACAGCCAGCAAGCATTGTACAAGGCCGGGAACCAGGGTAAGTACAAATGCACGAACAGTTCAGAAGTGCCTTTCAATGCTTGCACTGTGATCCAGATGTCTAGGTTGCTTTTATCAAGCAGCGTGTCTTTGCTCAGATACCTGCCTGTCCAACTGTGCAGCCTGGAAGCCCAGAATAGCAAAGTGGTTGCATGGGAGGCTTGGGTGCCCATACCTGTCCACGGAGGAACATTCATAGGTATTCAGTTTAAACTCTGCTTTCTTTTATTTTTATGTCTAAAAAAATCGGTCACAGTCATTTGTGCAATATTAAGACTATTTTCCAATAAGCCAAAGATGTGAAATTGTGAAGCTGGAAAATTTCTGAAGACTGAAACTAACAGTGAAACACATGCTGCTTAAAATCAAATTTACTGCAAAGACTATAAGTGGGAAGCAAAGCTTTCTTTAATAATAAAAAACAAACACTGCATTTTATTCAGCTCAACCTATGCGAAGAGTATAATAAATGCATTAATCGAGTGTACTTTTATTGACTAAATAAAATTCAAGATATTTCAAGATAAATCAACAGCTGCAATCCTATTCTTCCATTTCAATGCTTAAAAAATAATGTTTTTACACAGTTTACTGTGTAATATTATAAGATGAGGAATGGTAGAATGAAATGGTAGTTATTATTGCTATAGGTAGTCATAAAGAGGCTTGGGACAGAGATGCTTTAAATATTAATATTCCTAAAATCACTTAAATCAATTTAACACTCTTTAGTGGTTTATTTAGAAGTGTGATTTACTTTACATTTTGTAACCAATGCCTTTGATCAGCTCTGAAATAATGTATCAGCCAAAAATAAAATGGCAAAACAAAGTGCTGCCAGCATTCTTAGAGTAAGCTTTAGGCTTTATAGCATAAAATAGAAAATTACCGTTACATTTGGTGTTTTCAAATTACTTACTGATACTTTGAAACTGAGAATTACAGAACCCAGAAGGAATCGTAGAGACCAGTTCTGTAATAACTAGCCAGTTACCCTTTTCCATAGCCCTGCAGTCTGCCCAGCGGGGACCCCCTCATTTGGCAACTCGAGTCTTCCCCAGCCCTGGGACCACTCCTGTTCCTAGGCCACCAGGTCTGAAGCTTGGTGTCACATCAGTTTGGCAGCAATCAAATTCTGATTTGTTAAATGACTGAGGTCCAGCCATGCTCCTCGAGACCAAGTTCCCAGCATGGACCCCAGTCCTCAACACCTCCTGCCAGTCTTGCTCCTCCTGCTTGGACCTCTGCCTTGGTTCCCGGCAGGGTCCCTGGTCCTGTGAGTCTGGAGATCTCCTCGCTGCTGGCAACATGCCCACGACAGGCATCCCAATCCTGAATCCCAGTCCCTTTTATAGCGCAAACACTACACAGGCAAAGTGTTTTCGTGTATTCGTGGTGTGTTGAATCTTACTTGATAAAAATATTAATGTTCCCATTTTACAAATGAGAACGATGAAGTGCCGAGAGGCTGAGTAACTTGCTCAGGGAGTGGATGAAAGCGAGAGGACTTGAGCTGGGTTGACTGGACTTGGAAGCCTTGGTTCTGGAGCACTGCCATATGCCCGAGGCTGGATGGCTCTTAGCATGCTCGTGCTGACCGAACCCTTCGGGCATGGCTTAGTGTCTACTGCCACACTTTGCAGATGCTATTTGCTGCTCTCCTACAGAGACACCCTTGACTGCAGCCCAATGTTTGACCTTCTAGATGCCAGTCTCAAGCTTGCCTGGCCACACCTTTGCTTATTAGCAATTGCTATTTTTTCATCATGTGGCCTCATTAAGTAAAGCCAATACTAATACAAAGGATGTATTATGTCATCCCTCTGCCTGTAATAGCCCCCCTTTACACTCAGGTAAAAGCCTGGCTTTCTAATAGCAACATAATCTAACTAATCCTTATCTCTCTGACTTTAGCTCTTGTTACCCTTTTCCTTTTTTGCATCTCTTTAGCCAGGCTTGCCCCACACCCTGTAGGCACACTACCACCCTAGGGATTTTGCTCTGACCGTTGCCTCTGCCTGGGATGCACTTCCCTCAGATATCCCTGTGGTTAACCTACTTCCCTGCTTCCAGTCTTTTCTCAAATGTCAACTTCTCAATGAAGACACCTATTTAAAATTCCCCCATACCACCCCTTGCCTTGGACTCCTGAATCCTTCCTCGGTTGTATTTTTTTTTTCTTGTTTCCACAGAGCTTATCACCATCTAACAAACTATATAGTTTATATTTTATCATGTTTAATCTTTGTTGTCTGTCCTTCCTCAGTGGATGGAAGTTCCATGAAGACAGAGATCTTTGTCTGTGTTTTGTTACTGATGTATCTTAAGTGCTTAGGACAGGGCTTGACAAATAATAGGTGTGGCATATATATTGCTGAAAGATTGAGTTGCAGACTGTTCTTAAACCTACACAGTAACTAGTTTAATCTTCACAACACTCCTTGACTAGGTATTATTACTATTATTATCGCTGCTTTAAATAAGAGGGAACTGAAGCATATATACATGAAGCCATTGGGCCAAGGCTACACAACTGGCGAGAGTGGTCAAGACAGGACTTGAATCCATGCAGCCTGATTTCAGTGGCAGCACTCTTATCCAGCTCTCTTTCCCACTTCATTGCCAAGACGCTGCTTGACAATGCTTCTGTGCAGTTCTGGTATCTTTTGGTACAACCTGTCCTATTGGAAACCAAGATTATAACAGTGGTGTCACACAACAATGTCATTAAGGGGACTGAACAAAGTTTAGTGACTTGTCCAGTGCCGAAGAGCTACTTAGTGAACAAAACCACAAGCAGAACCCAGGAGGTCTGACTCCCTATTTGGTGTTCTTTCTGGTATTTTCAAAACCTTATTTTGAAGACCATGATTGTCTAGATAGTACTGTTCCATCCCATATAATCTATTACAATAACAATTAAAAGGTAATTTTTCCTTTGTAACCTTGTGACAAATATTAATGTTTATTTACATACTATTTTAAAGGGTAAATGTTTATTTTTATAATATCTATGATTTTATAAATATATAAATGCACATAATAAACACTCTGCTGTAAGCTAATATAAGCTCATAGGGAAAATGAATATGTTTAATTAAATTTAGGTAAAATGTATAGTTAAATCATTTGCAATACAATAATAAGGAGCAATAAACCATTCTCTTTACTTTTCCATTGGAATTTTCATCAACATGCTGTATTAATAAATATCATCGTCATTTTACAAAGCAGGATGCTCAGAGGTTTGCCTGTAATCCAATAAGTCAGCCATGGCAGCAGGAATAGTATGCTCCTTGCACTTCCCCAGCAAATCATACTTTCACTGTTCTACTGAGAGCTCACCATGTGCCAGGCTAGAAATGGTTTGGTGATATCTGTAACCACAATCTCAAGGTTAAAGACAAGACAAAAGTCAGAAGGGTGGAGGTGGAAATGGTATAATGCTTTGGGAAGACAAAACCATAGGTGTTCTCTAAATTGCTATTAAAGCTTCTTCTGTGTAGCAGCATTTTCTCCTGTGTCATCATCACATTTATCAGTCTGTCACATTTTGGATTACCCACACAAAAAATGTCAGATGTCAGATTCATCCTTGTCTCCACCCTGTCCCTAATTAGCTACACATACCCAGACAGCACAGCTTTAAAACTTTAAAATGTCTCTCGAGTCTATTGTGAGCTATACTACTACTGCCTGAGTTCAATGACTTATTTCTCACCTGAACTATATCAGAAGAGCCTTAATGCACGTAAGTTGCTAATGATCCTATACACTAGTAATGACCTAACTGAAGAGGCAATCAAAAAAAAAATACCATTCACAATAGCAACTAAAAAATCAAGTACCTAGGAATAAACTTAACCAAGGACATAGAAGACCTCGACACAGAAAATTATAAAATTTTACTAAAAGAAATATAAAAGGACCTAAATAGGTGGAGAAATATTCCATGCTCATGAATAGGAAGACTAAACATCATTAAGATGTCAATTCTACTCAAACTGATCTACAGATTCAATGCAATTGCAATCAAAATTTCAATAAACTACTCTGCAGACTTGGAAAAGTTAGTTATCAATTTTTTTTGGAAGAGAAAGGGCCTCAAATTGCTAAAATCATCCTAAAAAAGAAGAACAAAGTGGGAGGACTAACACTTCCAGATTTTGAAGCCTATTATAAAGCCACAGTGGTTAAAACAGCATGGTATTGGCACAAAGATAGCCATATTGATCAATGGAATAGAATTGGGAGTTTGGAAATAGACCCTCAGATATATGGTCTACTGATACTTGATAAAGCCTTCAAATCCACTGAACTGGGACAGAACAGTCTCTTCAACAAATGGGGCTAGGAGGACTGAATAGCCATAACCAAAAGAATGAAAGAGGTCCCCTACCTCTCACCCTGTACAGAAATTGGATCAAAGACCTCAATATAAGAGACAGCACAATAAAACTCTTAGAAGATAATATAGATAAACATCTTCAGGACCTAGAAATAGGAGGTAGCTTCTTAGATCTTACACCCAAAGGACAAGCAACAAAAGGAAAATTAGATAAATGGGAACTCCTCAAAATCAAAAGTTTCTGCACCTCAAAAAACTTGGTCAAGAAGGTGAAGAGGCAGCCAACTCAATGGGAGAAAATATTTGGAAACCATATATTGGATAAAAGACTGATATCCTGCACATATAAAGAAATCCTACAACTCAACAGCAATAGTACAAACAGCCCAATTATAAAATGGGCAAAAGATATGAATATATATTTTTCCAAAGAAGAAATACAAATGGCTAAAAAAACACACGAAAAAAAATGTTCATCTTCAGTAGCTATTAGGGAAATGCAAATCAAAACCACAATGAGATACCATCTCATACCAATAAGAATGGCAGCCATTAAACAAACAAGAAACAATAAATGCTGGAGAGGATGTGGAGAAACTGGAACTCTTATTCATTGCTGGTGGGAATGCATAATGATGCTACAGTCACTGTAGAAGACAGTTTGGTGGTTTCTCAGAAAACTAGATACTGAATTACCCTATGATCTAGCAATTCCACTTCTCGGTATGAACCCAGAAGATTTGAAAGCAGTGACATGAATAGACATTTGTACATCAATGTTCATGGCAGCACTGTTCACAATTGCCAAGAAATGGAAACAATCCAAGTGTCCTTCAACAGACGAGTGGATAAAGAAAATGTGGTATATACATACAATGGAATACTATGCAGCAGTAAGAAGGAACACAGTCCTGAAACATATGGCAACATGGACGAATCCTGAAGATACAATGCTGAGTGAAATAAGTCAAACACAAAAGTTCATTTCAATGAACTCCCTGAACAATGTAAAATCAATGCCTTATAATGGAGAACATAGAGGACCCAGTGATAGACAGAAGCTAGTGAGGGAGAATGAGAACCTAATATGTTAATGATGGTGAATTCAAAGGTATGGGAATGGATAGGGGTGATGACTGTTTGTTAATGGGGGTGGGGTGGGGAAGAGCCCACGAGCCCACTAATTGGGCCTCCCTCCTCCAATATCTCTCTCTTCAATTTGTCCTCCATGCAACTGCCAGGGCTGTCTTTCTAAAACAAGCTACTGCCTTACTTAGAGACTTGTTACTCTTGATCAAGGCCCTTGAAGAATTAGGCCCACCACCCTATCTTCCTAGGCTTTTCTAGCAGCCTCTCCCCTACTCCTCCACAGGCAACACTCATGCTTCAGTCTAGCTGGGGTGCATTTTCTGCCCTCCTGTGCCTTTATTCATGCAATTCCCTCTAGACTAAGGGGACAGCTACCATTCACCTTGAAAGGTTTGACTCAACTGTCACCCATTTGGGAAGTCTTCATCTCAATCTCTAAGTAAAATGAAACTTCCTTGTTGCTTCTCTAGCTCTTTGTCCCTATTATAACACATTAATTATGTATTAGACATGTCTATTCCTCCTACTGGACAATGCTGTCTTGTAGCATAAGTATCTACTTAAGTATAAGGAAATTGCCCTTGATTGGGATAACTGATGGGTTTCTACCCTGTTTTCCCAGTTCCATTTGCCCACTGTGGCAACTGGCTTGGTAACATACCCTCTTTTGACCTCCTCCCCTTGCCTCACTCCCCTGCAGTAGGGCCCTCTCCCAAATAAACTATTTGAACTCAAATCCATATCTCAAGATCTGCTTCTATGGAAATCCAAACCAAGAAAGCAAGATTGATAAAAATTTAATAGCTCAAAAATGTTCATTTATGGTGGCCAATGCTTTTAGAAAAATTTGAATGACTCATAAGCTTTGCAAAAAAATATCTAAACATACATGTTTGAGTAAGAAAATATGTATTTGAATGAGACACATTCAGGCTATAATAAAAAGTATTATATTTGTGATTATGTGATTATTTATTTGTGATTATGTTATTTTATGTTATTTATTTATTTTGAAATTCTAGCACATAGGATTGGGTTAACCAGTGACCTTAAAGCAGGAACACACTTTTAATTGGTCTTTGCATGCACTCAGTGGTTTTAAATAAATATTTCTCCTTCATCGTCCCTCCCCAGTCTTCCTCCCTTCCCCCTCCACAGATCCTCACTCTACTGTGTCCCAAAGAGTTTCTCTGGGGCAGACAGACCCAGGAGCAGGGCAGGGCACCACATGGTAAGCACTGACTCTCACCCATCTGATCACTCTCAGAATGTCTACACCAGCAGCACCTAACCACAGTTCCTGTTGTCATACATCCTCATCAACATTTGATACTGTTTGATTTTCTAATTTTTTGCCTGTAAGTTATAATTTTATGCAAAAGGATACTGAACACCTTCCTTGAAACACTCCCAAGAGAAAGCTACATATATCTATCTAAACAACCCCGGATTTTTCAGGAATTGAGAGTCATTTTGTGGATTGGTTGGTTTCTTCATTATCTTATTTTCTTTGTCTGCTTATCCTCTGGTCAACAGAGGACAATTATGGGGAAAAACGGAGATTTAATTTTAAACAAGTCCACTATATTAGTTACTAACTAAACTTTATATTTTTAGTAAGGACAAAAGTTGAAATTATTGGGTAAAATAGTTTTTTGCATGTATATAGATTGAATATTAGAAGTATAATATTAATGCTATTTTTTTTTACTCTGGTGTTGGGAATTGAATCATGTCCCCCACAAAAGGTATGTTCAAGTCCCAACCCCTGGTCCTGTGGGTGTGAACTCCATTTGTGAACAGAATCTTTGAAGATGTTATCAGTTAAGGTGTGCTTAAACTGAATGAGGGCGGCCTAATTCAATACGGCTGAAGTGCTTACAAGCAAAGGAAATTGGACACAGAAGGAGAAGCCATGGGGAGCAGCCAGAAGTCAGTGAGACCTGGAAGAGAACAGAGATGCTGCCATGTGCATCACTGTGTGACAGGAAAGTGAAAGACCAAGGATCACAGGCAGCCAGACCCAGAATGCCATAGTCTTTGGGGAAAAAGCATGGCCTTGGCTGATGCTGAATTTTGGACTTCCTCTAACCTCAAAACCATGATCCAATAAATTCCCATTGTCTAAGTCAGCCTGTTACCTGGTATTTATGTTAGCAGCTGGGAAACTAAAACATGTAGTAGATGTTTATTTTTATTGAGACTTAATTTGGAATAAGCTCTAATGTCAGTATGGTTGTTAACTGAAGATGAAGTAGCTGTCCACAGATACATTTGAGAATATTTGGACAAGTTTTAACATGTTGAATTAGATTTTCTTTTGAAGTTCCCCCTTTTGTTTCTTAGAGGAAAAAGTATATAATTTTGCTAAATTTATAATGACAAAGTGTGTTCCACATACTTATTCCTATCTAACATAACGAATCCTCCAGTATCTCTAGGTTCTTCCAAGTGCGACAGCTCTTCTTTGGTGGCCTCTAGATCAGCGTGTGCTAACAGCTGTGCCATAGCCTCTAGGTCTGTCATACAATTATTAGTGTTGTGATGAACTATGCAGGTTGCTTTATTGCTCCAGAGAACAGTTTCATTTGCTAGGCCTTGAACTTTAAGGAATATACATACATTATGTTCCATATGTCACTATTCTGTATACACGATCAGAGTAGTTAATTTTCAGATTTTCAAAGTTCATCCTCTTTAGGTTGAACCAAACAAAAATAGTTATCCATTTCTTCATTTCCTCTCCAACTGGATACTAGAAATATTTGCACTATTTATTAAAATGTGAATGACTGACTGAAAAGGAAAACTTCAACAGCTCTGTAAAGAGCTACTGTAGCAGCACTTTCCTTTTTTAATGAATATGTAAAATAATCGTGAAGTTTTGGTTAAAGTAATATGCTCGATCCCAAGGGAATCTGAAAATTAAATTTCACGTTTAAAAAATTCAATAAATTTGATTAGTAGAAAATTAATGTTTATACTAATTTAGGCCATTAACTTACTTTCTGACATAAAATATCTCCCCTCTCCATGAATGTCTATGAATTATAAATTTTTGTCATAGAGATTCCTGTTTTAAAAATGACAGATTTCCATTTTTTCTTGAGATTTATGATTTTTCTATAATGTTTTTGCCATTTATATGACAAAAACTATAATGTATTTGCCATTTAAATAGAAGAAAAAATGCACATGCTATTTTCCTAAGCTGCAATATTATTAAAGGAAAAGAACCATTAGAAAATTTTTAAATAATAAATAGAAAAAAAGGTTTAAGGGCAGTTTATCTCTCCACTAATGAGGAAATAAAAACCATTAAATTTGGTAAGATTCTATTTTGCAGTCTTTGCTACAGAAATTTATATTAAATTATTACTGTAACATTATCTGTTTTCATGTATTAGAAAGGTCATGACTTTAAACACAAAGATAACCGTAGCAAAATTACTGGTAAAACATTTTACTTTTTCATTATTCATAAATTATTAAAACACATTTTTAAAGAACTACTTAAAATGTTATTTTCCCAGTAAGGCTAATTGTTCAAAAAGGTATTAAAGAAGATCAGACATGGAATATATGCTTATCCTATACTTTAAAGTATTTTTTTAATAGTTTTGAGTAATATAATTTCCATGCAGTTTATAAATAAATCCATTTTTTTTCCTATTAGGAAGTCTATTTTCTTTTTATATCAGTGTGCTTTTTTACACTGATAATGGATCAGATAATGGATCTTTTAAACATCTCTCTGTTTTAGAAAACTTTACTGAATGGAAAGGAAGTAAGTGCTATTTGTATACTGAGTGGAGAGTGTGTTGGGGGTAGGGAGGGTACAATATTAAATAGGAAAAGGCCTGAGTGGCAACAACTGGGGGAAATGGGATCTGTAACAGCTGCTCCTTTTAGATTCCCCAAGAAGGAGACTGCCTGAGGTGAACCACAGGACAAAAGGATAAAGCTGATGAAAACTGATGTGAAGCAGGAAAATGACTGCAGAGACCCCTGAGCTTACACCTGAATAGTCTCAAGTTGCATGGCGAGACCTCTTTAGCATGCTTCAAAGCTGGTGATGAACTACACACTACCAGGAGGCAAACTGGCTGCAAGCAGGATCATCTGCATGCTATGTATAATGATAACCAGCGCTCCTCAGGGAGAAGGAGGCCACAATTTCATCTCTGCCAGCCTCTGAGCTCCCCTCGGACTCTGAGGCCATTAAACCAAGAACAGAAGGGTAAATTTTAAGCAACGATTTCTAATTGGAAAGTAAAGACAACTTCTATTGAATGGGTAGTGAACAGCTCTGATCTTTAAACAAAGAAATGACTCAAATTCCTTTTTTTTCATGTGACATTTTTTCCCAGAAGGAAAAGTTATTAATATATTAATAATAAAATCTCAGGAAAATTTTCCATAAAAGGGTGTATCCTATTTTCATTAAAAGAAATGTGCCAATGCAAAGACAAATTTAAGCATGCTATAGTTTAAATATGATAAAGTTAGTAAGTTAAATTTAAGAAAATACTGAATATAAACAGGTACTTTTAAAAGACAATAAATACTACCTTTTATAGTATCACTGCTATCATTACACAGTGCTAATTATAACATAGCATGTAGTAATAACAGTATCATATATGAAAATCATTTATAATTGAAAGAGTTAAGTCCACTTTTATCCATTTGATTCTCACAAAGACACAGTGAGGCTGACATTGTCACCCTTATTTTATAAATGAAACTGAGACTCCAAGAGGTTAAGTGACTATCCCAAGGTCACACAGCTGGGACTTCTACCCCCAGGTTGCAAGTACACTTTCTATACCATAGTTATCACTGATAGAAAGATTGTACATCAAAACCTACTGTCAATTCAAATATTTGCAACTTAATTAGAGAGTTGATGGTAGGAGTCACTTGAACTGTATCACCCAAAGATGTTCTTTATATGCACCTGAATGTTTGGTTTCCTTGACTGCTCAAGCAAATACCATGCAATGGGTTAGCTTAAACAATGGGAATTTATTAGCTCACAGTTTTGAGGCTAAAAGAAAGTCCAAATCAAGGTGTAATCAAGGTGATGCTTTCTTCCCAAAGACTGGAGTTCTGGGGCAGGCTGTCAGTGATCCTTGGTCCTGGGCTCCTCTGTCACATGGCAATGCACACGGAGGCCTCTCCTGGACTCTTCATTCTCTTTGGGGTTCCACTGAATTTCAGCTTCCGCTGCTCCCTGTGGCTTCTCACTCTCTGCCTCAATTTCATTCCACTTATAAAGGACTCCAATAATAGGACTGAGACCATCTTGACTGAGATGGACCATGCCTTAACTGAGGTAACCCCATCAACAATGTGTTTATACACACAGGAATGGATTAAGTTTAAGAACATGTTTTCCAGTGTACATACAGCTCCAAATCAGCACATTAAATAAACTCCTATTTCATATGCCTTTGAATATGATGACTTTTACCTAGAAATTTAACATTTTTTTCTATACTACTCAAAGGGTAGGGAATACCTTGGGGCTAGAGCAAAAACCAGAAATTGTGATTTTGTAGATGTATGATGATCTAGCACTTTTGAAAATAATTCTTTTAGGTATACTAATGGTGATACAATATTTACGGTTTTCTATACACTAGAACCTACACAACAAACTTTACTCTAATTTTCTTACTTAATTCTCACAAAACTGTTCTGAGTTAGCGAGTATTAGTCTCATTTTACAGATGAAGAAACTAAGGCCCAGAAAAGTTAAGTCACTTGCCCAATCACACGGTGAGGACAGGACAGAGATTTGATCCTAGATCAGTGTGATTTTTAAAGTCCATCCTCTTAGCAACTCTGTTACCCTCTTACTCCAAAGAGTTGATACAGAGGCTCTCTAAAAAGCATGTTGAGAGTTTATCAGAGAAATGCTAGTATTTGCTACCTTCACTTCACACAAACGTCTAATAATCAAAGATTTGGTAGTAGATGTAAGCATTTGTTTCCATTCCAGGCAACTCTAGCCATATAATATGATACTATATTAAACTGGCTACCGCATTAAACTTGTTTTCTCTTGGTCATGTCCACTCAGTCAAAAGATGAAAGAAAAGGGTGAAAAAGCAGACACAAAGATGCAATTGCTCTCACAGACATACTGATTCACACCGCATACATTAGTAGGTGTGGTTTATCAAAGATTTATTTCACCATCTACTGCAAACATAGAACTTTCTGGCATCGACATATTTGAAATAATGCATAATGGACTTCAATGAAAATAGAGCCTCAGACCTCTTTCTTGATGCTGCCTTTGCTTTGGCTTCTTTACTTTCATTTTTCCTGCTTTCCTATTATTATTTTTTCTTTAAATTGTTTTCCTTCCTCTGTTATATAGTTTCAAGAATCTGTCACATATTGTGCAAGAGAGACAAAAATGATTAATGCAAGAGTATTTGCTTCTCTTTCCTTTGCTTTCCCCCTACTAATTCTGGCACCGCCTACTTGACATTTCTTCCTTCTTTTCCCACGCCAGCCCCGCACCCACTGGATTTTATTAAGCAGACGACGGTTGTAACTTTTGTTGTGGGGATGGGGATGTCTGAAGCAGAGATGAGGTTTTACTTTGAAAAGATCCAAGATGCACTGACCCAAAAGAGAAAAGGGCAGACGGACAGAGGGAAGAGGGAGCAGTGATGACTGTATGTGAGTGGAGAACAGGAAGGAATTTTTGGGTCTAGGGAGTGACAAGATACAGGCTTCAGAATATCCAGTGACAGGATTGGAATATCAGACAAATGGAAGGAAACAAGAATTAAAGAAATGGTTCTGTGGGTTAAGAATGCTCTCTCTTTTACTGTTCTTTGAGGACAAGTACAAATTGAAATTACTGTAAATTATTTTAGTTTATTATTTTGTGTTTTTCTTTTAATATGCTACATACTGAGACCAAGCCATAGAGAACCCTGGGATTTATTCAGTTTGCATATGGTTTCAGCAGTAGATAAAATAGTCTTCAGCACTTATAAAAGTGACCATAAGGGAAACCTGGAAGTAATTATTATATTACTGTGGAATCTGTGAAGGCATCTGCATGGTCAGCTGGATTATCATCTGATTTTCAAAGAGCACAGTGCAATCAAGGATAGGGGAACGTTTAAGGGTGAAGGTAACAAACTAGGTAGAAAAAGGAATAAAGATAAACAATTGTTAAGCATCACCTCTCCCAAAACTTTCTGTCAGCTAAATATTACAAATTAAATAAATCATTGTCTTAGAAATGACTTCTGATATATTATGGCTTTATTCTTGCTTGCATCTATTGAGTTGAAAAGTTAAATAAAATATCATTACACTTAACCTGGTAAAACTCTATGAATATATCATTTTCCCAATATGACAGATATCCTTCATTGAAATAGATATTTATCAGCAAACCATGAATTGCTAGAATATTAACATAACTGTTTTTTTCTGATATGTTATTTATTTGCATTTTTCTATGAGGTACCACTCGTGGGCTAGAGATTTAGGTCAACCATAGATATGAGCTAACACCAATGTAAGAAGCATTCTAAGCTATCATAAACATGCTGGCACATATGCACACATAAAGATATCTACTTTTTGCATATGGAATAACTAAATAATAGTGTATGTGTTGAATCTTGTATCAATCTGATTAATTTTACCTGAAGAGTGTAAAATTTCTGATGGACTACATTATTGCAGAATAACAGGAAGCAAATAATTTGCCAAATGTACTGAATATTGAATAAAGTTGTTATTCCTAAAATTACTGAGTGGAATGGAGTATTTATGGAGGAAGAAAATTCATGTATAAAAAAATCAAAGTCCTAAGAAAGGCCTTTCCTTTTTCTTATAATAATTTTATGATTGGAATATTCAATTATGGCAGCTGGACCAATTTAACACAAAGCCTTAAGTGTGATGTTTAATAAATTATTTTTCTCTTTCAAATCTTAGAACTTCATAAGATACATTTACCTTCTGAAACTTGGAATTTATTCTGCTTGCCACTTTCACAGGTTGAAACTGATGATGGTCAAAGGGCATTACTATTTCTTTTCTTGGCACCTGATACATGCAGATAGCATCTTCTTTAAATGTCAGGGTCTCCACGACCTCTTGCACAGGTTCATTAGTGTAACTATCTCTTCTCTTCACTGTGTTCCCCTTCCTCATTAATAGGTATTTTCATCTGAAAACTACTACTTGTTTTTAGTTTAGCTCTATTCTGTCATTCAGTAAATAACACTTTATAATCAAGGAAAGTATCACCAAATTTTTATTCATATAGTTGACAACATATTATTCTACTCCATGCATTAATTATTTATTAATAAATTAATTAGAGCTTTTAAATTAAAATACATTCACAAAATGTTCCTGTTGCTGATCAATAGAGATTATTAAGAATATTTGCTTTGGACAGTCATCTAAGCTATGTTTTTTTGCAAAAATAGCATAAAACTCTTTACACAAACAACATGACTGGAGGGGAGAAACTCTGAGATGTGGAGGCTGAATCTGGAGGCAAGATAATAAAATTGGAAAATCTACCAAATTATAAAATTAAAAATACAGTGTGTAGAATTAATTACAAGAATTAAAGACAGATTGAATATGAAAAGGGAAGGAAAATGCTAAATCCAGCCATACACCTTCTTGTCCTGGCTGTAACCTGACAGAGCTCCTGATTTCTGGGCATTCTTCATTTTTTTCCACAGCTACACTGTGAAAGAAACACCCTAAATACTTTAAAACAGATGGTGGTAGTGTTGGTAATACTATGCATGGTGGAAAAGTAGGCTAGAGAGGATTTAAAATATTTCTTCTTTTATATATTGAATTTTTACTTTGTAATTAGCTAATTGGTCAGATAATCTAAACAACCAACCAGGGAATCAGTACTACTTACTAATTGATCATTTTATTATTATTACATATATTTTTTACAATACGCTACTAAACAAGGAGCAATTAGTTCTGCTACAGATTTCTAGTTGATATACTGTAGGCCAGAAGCAATGTGGTCAGATTTAGAGAGACCGCAGATGGAAAGACACATTGGTAATCTGCAAACAGATAATGGATCACTTATGTACCTTCACCAGGTGTAGAAAAAAAAAAGGGAAAGGGTATTCAAATGAAAGTCTGAGGAATGTCCTTTTATGACTGAAAGGAAGTGGGAAAAAGTGGGTAAAATAAGATACTGGGGAGAATGAAAAAGACATTGCATTCTATCTGAAATCAAAGCAATATGTCAAGTTTTGCAAAAGTCTATTCCAGTGTAACAGTAAAAACGGCTGTCCTCTAAAATTGGCCTGAGCTAGAAGACCTCCATTCCCTGAATTATGTAAAACTGTTCATTCTCTACCCAGCAACACCCTAGTCCCACTTCCCATTCTTGGTGATTCATTACTAGCTGTTTCCTGGCTCCTGTTTCACAGCCATGAATCTGACGCCTTCTCTACTTTGCTTTTGGCATCTTCTATCTAGACCTGACAACTGATCCTTCATTTGCCCTGTGGCTCGGCCCCTTGGGTCTGGCCCAAATCTTTTGCTTGGCTGCTGCTTCTCTGGTGCTGACCCTGCAAGTCCTCAGTTCTGGGTGAGCTGTGCTGCAAGAAGGCAACACTATTCTGAGCTGGCAAGAGGTGGGCTCTGAAGACAGCCTGTGGTTCTTCTCAACTTTGTGCAAAGGCCAAATCCTGTCTAGTAGCAGTGAGCCCAGAGGCTGAAACATGGACTTGCCTGGTGTCCCAAAGCCCCAACCCTGGCTGGAAAACTAAATGACAAGAATTAATTAACCCTAACCCTGACCTTGGCCCTAACCCAGGTACATGCCTGAGGGATGGGGCTAGTGTTCCTACTGGAAATACCTGTAAAGAGCCTTTTCATCCAGCTCAAACTCTAGGATAGAAGGCAGAAGGAGTTTGTATATTTCTGTGTTTTAGAAACACTGCCTTCCTTTGGCTTATATGAGATTGTTCCTGTTTGCTCTTCCACCGCCCTGGATAGTCTTGCTTTATCTCCTTTGTACCTCCTTTACCCATAGCTTGACCCTAGGTCTTTTTCTTTAATTACTATTAACTCTGTCTTGGAAATCTCGTCTCCTCTACAGCTTCAATACGAACTCGAGTTGGGTATATACTTAGAAGAACTGAGAGCAGGGACATGAATGGACATTTGCACACTGTTGTTGATGGCAGCAGTATTCACAATTTGCAATGGGCTGATAAATAGAATGGTGAAATGTGCTGTATACATACAATGGAATACTGAGTGGTTGTAAGAAGAAATGAAGTTTAAGGTATGCAACTAGGTAAATAGATCTGGAGGACAGTATGCTGCATGAAATAAGACAGAAATGAAAAGACAGACATTATAATGCCTCACTAATGTGAACTAACTATAATGTGCAAACTCTGTGAATTGAATCTGAGAGCACAGGTTATCAGGGGAACACTTATTATAATGTTTCCTAGATTGCAAGTTCTTACAGCAATTACATCTATTCCTGAGTTGTAATGGTTATTTTTAGATTCTGAGATGCTGAACTCTTGTGTATAATCTGGTTGGTCCCTGGAACTTCGGTTATTTGTGTAATACCTGACACTCAGAGCTAGAGTTTGCTAGCAATGAATGTCAACATTACCCCATACAGCAAATGTTGAAGCTGAAAAAGAGATCAGACTTCAATTAGAGATATGAATGAAGTTAATCTGGTTAGGACTAAGGTAAATCAGACTAAAGGGTAGAGGATGATATTGACCATGTTTTAAAACTTCAACTTCTGTGTGAGACCAAAGGTAGAGATGTTTATTTGGTGGAAAATCTTTATTTTCTGTAGCACACTATATAATTTAACTTGTATGGTCAGTTTATTCAAACACCATAATTACATGGAATGTACAATAGGCAGTGAGATCTGGTTTGTTTGTACAGGTTAGTGTGAAGCCCCAATACATCCCAGAGTAATTTGGCAGATGATAAAAAAGTATTTGAAAAGTCCCCTTGAGGGATTGGGGAAAAATGTGGAAATATCAAACTTCTCCTGCTGGGGAATTACGGATATTATCATAAGCACTGGGGACTACCAATTTAGTAGGCCGAGCCCTCAATCTTGGGGCTTGCCCTTGTGAAGTCTGCTACTGCAAAGGAGAGGCTATGCCTATTTATAATTGTGCCTGAGTCACCTCCAGAGAAACTCTTTTGTTGCTTAGATATGGCCTCCCTTTTTAAGCCAACTCTGCAGGTAAACTCACTGCCCTCCCCACTACGTGGGACATGACCCCCAAGGGTGTAAATGTCCCTCGCAACGCAGAAGATGATTCCTGGGGATAAGTTTAGACCTGGCATCATGGGATTGAGAAAGCCTTCTTGACCAAAAAGGGGAAGAGAAATGAAACAAAGTAAAGTTTCAGTGGCTGAAAGATTTCAAATAGACTTGAGTCATTCTGAAGGTTATTCTTATGCATTGTATAGCTATCCCTTTTTAGTTTTTAGTGTATTGGAATAGCTAGAAGGAAATATCTGAAACTGTTGAACTGCAACCCAGTAGCCTTGATTCTTGAAGACGAGTGTATAACTGTATAGCTTATACAGTGTGACCATGTGATTGTAGAAAACCTCGTGGCTCACACTCCCTTTATCCAGTGTCTGGACAGATGAGTAGAAAAATGGGGACAAAAAAGTAAATGAATGTAGTGCCCCCTTGAGAAGCCTGTGGAGAATGCAGGGGTATTCGCTTACCCCACCTCCATGGTTGCTAACATCACCACAGACATAGGGGACTGGTGGTTTGATGGGTTGAGCCCTCTACCATAAGTTTTACCCTTGGGAAGACGGTTGCTGCAAAGGAGACGCTAGGCCTCCCTATGGTTGTGCCTAAGAGCCTCCTCCCGAATGCCTCTTTGTTGCTCAGATGTGGCCCTCTCTCTCTGGCTAAGCCAACTTGAAAGGTGAAATCACTGCCCTCCCCCCTACGTGGGATCAGACACCCAGGGGAGTGAATCTCCCTGGCAACGTGGAATATGACTCCCGGGGAGGAATGTAGACCCAGCATTGTGGGACGGAGAACATCTTCTTGACCAAAAGGGGGATGTGAAAGGAAATGAAATAAGCTTCAGTGGCAGAGAGATTCCAAAAGGAGCCGAGAGGTCACTCTGGTGGGCACTCTTACGCACACTTTAGACAACCCTTTTTAGGTTCTAAAGAATTGGGGTAGCTGGTGGTGGATACCTGAAACTATCAAACTACAACCCAGAACCCATGAATCTTGAAGACAGTTGTATAAAAATGTAGCTTATGAGGGGTGACAATGGGATTGGGAAAGCCATAAGGACCACACTCCACTTTGTCTAGTTTATGGATGGATGAGTAGAAAAATAGGGGAAGGAAACAAACAGACAAAGGTACCCAGTGTTCTTTTTTACTTCAATTGCTCTTTTTCACTCTAATTATTATTCTTGTTATTTTTGTGTGTGTGCTAATGAAGGTGTCAGGGATTGACTTAGGTGATGAATGTACAACTATGTAATGGTACTGTAAACAATCGAAAGTACGATTTGTTTTGTATGACTGCATGGTATGTGAATATATCTCAATAAAATTAAAAAAAAAAAAGTAAATGAGTAACAGGGGAGAAAGGGGGGATGGGTTGTTTTGAATGTCCTTTTTAACTTTTATTTTTATTCTTATTTTTATTTTTATTATTTTTTTGGAGTAATGAAAATGTTCAAAAATTTTCTGCAATGATGAATGCACAACTATATGATGATTCTATGAACAACTGATTGTACACACTTCGGATGATTGTATGGTATGTGATTATATCTCAATAAAATTGCAAGGAAAAAATTATTCGAAAGCCTAATTGCTCACCAAAAGCAGGGAAGGGTTTAAATTAATTATGGTATAGTCATACAATGGGCTGCCATGCAGTCCTTTTGAAAGGAGGCAAACCTGTATGCATTAGTATGGAAAAGGTTCCATGATACAGAATCAGTGAAAATGCAAGATTCAAAGTGTATATTAAATGCTACCATTCTGTAAACAAGTAAAGGACACATATGTTTGTGTTTGTGTGTGTGTGTATAGAGAGAGAGGGAGAGAGGGAGAGAGACCGAGAGAGATAGACACAGAGACAGAGAGAGAGTTGGGGAGGGGGGATACTTCTGAAGAATATGTCAAAAATTTGTAACTGTATTTGCCCTTGGAACAAGAACATGTGAGACTGGGACAGCGATGGAAGGAAGATTTATTACTATTTTTTTCTTTATTAGAGAAGCTGTGCATTTACAGAACAATCAAGCATAAAATAGAAGTTCCCATATATCACCCTGTTGTTAACACCTTGCATTAGCGTGGAACATTTGTTAAAATTGATGATAAAACATTTTTTATAACTGTACAATTAATTATAGTTTGACTTAGGGTTTACCTTAGGGTTCACTGTTTGTGTAGTGCAGTTCCATGAATTTACTTTTTTTAGAAATTTTATGCTGTTATCATATATACAATTTAACATTTCCCTCTTCAGGGCTCTGTGGAGTTGATCTTGCCCCTCTAATGGGTCCCTGGCCCTCTTTCAGCTGGGATGGGAAAATCTTCTCCAGCCTGCCCTTCCTCCCAGAATTTGCCCTCCGGGAAAAAGCAGCTTGAGAAAATGAAAGAAATATAAGAAACTATATAGGCAGAAAGTCTGGAGCAAAGGCTTGCTAGCTTCAAATACCCAGGAGAAGGAGGTCTGTCTCCAGGGAAACACAGGGGACAAACAAAGGCCTGTAAAGAGGGAATCCCAAAACAACTAACAAGCCAAAGCCCAGGACAAGATAAAGGCACAGAAAGACAGGGAAAGCCCTGTACACTGCATTCACCTTGGGCAAACCTTCCTGATAGGAGGGCTGAAATGCAAGAAAATCTGTCTTATCACCAGCAGGCTAAAAAATCAAGAAACAGACATCTCAGGGAATAAACCCTAGAATTAACATTTTTAAATATTAAAATGTACAGTGTGCAAAAAAAGAGTACAAGACAAACAAACAGGAAATGATGGCCCAACTACAGGAAGAGGAAAAAAATCCAGAAAACACCAATGAAGACAACAACAATGTGACATACTGAACAAAGTCTTTAAAAAAACTATCTTAAAAGTGCTCATAGAGATGAAGGACAATACAGAGAAAGAACTAAGGGATATCAGGAAAACAATGAATGAGCAATACGAGAATCGTAGTAAAGAGATAGAAATTTAGAAAGGAACCAAACAGAACTATTGGGGTGAAGATCACAATAACTGAATTGTAAAAATTAAAAGGAAAAGACACTAGATAGTGGTTCAAAGCAGCATAAAGACCTGCAGTAAAGATCTTTGCATAATTATAAATGCTGGTATTATTGTGTACTGTATATATGTAACTTCACTTCTTCCTACAGAAGCTAAAATGCAAATGCATAAAAAGTAATGATAATTATGGTTTTTGATATACAGTGTACAAAGACATAAGTGGTAACAAGCACAAAAAAAAGTGGTGAGATGGGGGACTATAGGAAAAGTATATGTGTATGCTATTGAAATTAAGTTTTTATGAAATCAAATTGATTATTATATATTTGCTATGTTAAATGTTAACCCCATGGTAACCACAAGGAAAATATATGAAAAATATATCCCGATGAAAAAGAGAAGGCACTCAATATGGTACAACACAAAAATATCAAATAAGTATAAAAATAGGCATTAATGGAAAAATTGAGGGACCAAAAAAAGGTATAAGATATATAAAGAATATATATAAGATATATGCTAAATAGAAAAATGGCAGAAGATTGTCCTGCCCTGCACTATTAGTAATGACTTTAAATGGAAATGGATTAAACTTTCCAGTCAGAAGGCAGAAATTGATAGCATGGATTAAAAAAAAAAAAGAATGCTTGACTCAACTTTATGCTGTCTGCAAGACACTCACCTTAAATTCAAAGATAAAAGTAGGTTGAAAGTGAAAGGATGGAACAAATATATACCATGCAAGTAGTATCCAAAAGAGAGCAGGGGTAGCTATACTAATATCAGGTAAAATAGACTTTCAGTCAAAACCATTATGACAGATAAAGACGATCATGATATATTGATAAAGGGGACAATTCAACAGTTAGATGTGACAATTTTAAATATATATGTACCTAACAGCAGAGCCCCAAAAATATATGAAGCAAATACCAATGGACTTTGAAGGGAGAAATTGATGGTTCTCCATCAATGGTAGAAAACTTTAATGGACAACTTTCAATAGTGAATAGAACATCTAGTCACAAGATAAATAAGATAATACAAGATTTGAATGATACCCTAAACCAATTAGACCTAACAGACATATATAGAACACTTCACCCACAAGAATCAGACAGCACATTCTTCTAAACTGCACAAGAATCATTCCCCGGGATAGACCGTATCTTATGTCACAAAACAAGTCTCAATAAATTCAAAAATATTGAAATCATACAATGAATATTCTCTGACCACAACAGAATGAAACAAGAAATCAGTAACAGAGGGAGAAATGGAAACTGCACAGATATGTAGAAATTAAACAACATACTCTTGGGTTAAAGAGAAAATCACAAGCAAAATTAGGAAATATATTAAAGTGAATGAAAATAAAAACACAATATACCAAAATTATGGGATGTAATGAGACAGTGCTTAGAGGGAAATTTAGAGTTCTAAATGCTTACATTAAAAAAGAATAAAAACTTCAAATCAGAGATGTAACATAAAACTAGAAGGCTAGAAAAAAAGAACAAACTAAATCCAAAGCAAGCAGAAGTAAGGAAATAACAAAGATTAGAGCAGAGATAAATGAAATGGAGAACAAAAAAAAAATGGACTCACAAACCAAAAGTTGGTTCTCTGAAAAGATAGATAAAATTCACAAATCATTAGCTAGGCAGACAAAGGAAAAAAAGAGAGAGGATATCCCAAAAAATCAGAAATGAACGGGGACATTATCCAGCCCTGCTGAAATAAAAAGGACAATAAGAGGATACCATGAACAACTGTAAGCCAATATATTAGAAAACCTGGATAAAATGCAGAAATTCTTGGAAACAAACAAACTGCCTACATTGACTCAAGAAGAACTAGAAGGGCTCGGCAAACCAATTACTACTAAAGAGATTGAATCAATAATCTAAAACCTCTCAACAAAAAATAGCCCAGGGTCAGATGGTTTCATGGGGAATTCTACCAAACATTCCAAGAAGACTTAATGCCAATTCTGCTCAAACTCTTCCACAAAATTGAACAGAAGGGAATATTCCCAAATGTATTCTGCAAGGCCAACATCCCCAATACCAAAACCATATAAAGATACCACAAGAAAAGAAAATCCAGGGAAGAGCAGGAGAAAGAGGCTGATAAGTAATGAAAAAGAATTGTAAATTGCTCTCTCTGTGGGGTGGCTACTAGTGCCCATCCCCCACTCTCACAGCAGGCCACGTTGGGGCGGGGGGCTGGGAGGAGCAGCCATTGTTGTAACCTACCAGGACAAGGGTGATGGCTGCCATTGCTTCAAACCACCTTAGACGAAGGTGGCAGTGTCCTTGGTTTATACAAGGACAGACATATAAACCAATGGAATTGAATTGAGAGCTCAGAAATCAGCCCTCGTAATGATGGCCAAATGATTTTTGACAAGGGGGCAAAGACCACTCGAATGGGAAAGAAATGTCTCTTCAACAAATGGTGCTGGTAAAATTGGATCTCCATTTGCAAAAAATTGAAGGACCCCTACTCAACTCAAAATGGATCAAAGACCTAAATAAAAGAGCTGTAACTATCAAACTCATAGAAGAAAACATAGGGAAGCGTCTTCAGGACCTTGGGTTTTGCAATGGTTTCTTAGACTTTGCATCCAAATAACAAGCAGCAAAAGAATACATAGATAAATAAGACCTCATCAAAATAAAAAACTTCTTGCCTCACAGGACTTTATCATGAAAGTAAAATGACAACCAACATAATGGGAGAAAATATTTGCAAACCACATATCTGATAAAAGTTTAATATCCAGAATATATTAAAAATCATTCAATTTAACAACAAAAGACAAACAACCCAATTTTAAAATGGGCAAAACACTTGAATAGACATATCTCCAAAGAAGATATACAAATGGACAAATAGCACATGAAAAGATGTTCAACATCATTAGCCATCAGGGAAATGCAAATTAAAACTACGAGATACCATTTCACACCCATTAGAATGGCTGCTATTAAAAAATGGAAAATAGCTAATGTTGGAGATGATGCAGAGAAATAGGAACACTCATTCATTGCTTGTGGTGATGTAAAATGGTGCATCCACTAAGGAAGACAGTTTGGTACATCCTCAGAAAGTTAAGTATAGAAATACCATATGACCCGGCAATCTCACTACTCTGTATATAACCAAAAGAACTGAAAGCAGGGACTTGAACAGATATTTACACACTGATGTTCATAGCATTATTCACAATTGCTGAAAGACGGAAACAACCCAAGTGTCCATCAACTGATGAATGAATAACTAAAATGTGGTCTATACATACAAGTGAACAGTATTCCACCTTAAAAAGGAATAAAGTCCTGATACATGTGACATGGGCCAACCTTTAAGACATCATTGGGAGTGAAATAAGCCAGACACAAAAGGACAAATATTGTAAGATCTCACTGATTTGAAAAATGAGAATAAGCAAACTCATAGAGTCTGCATCTATAATATTGGTTAGCAGAGGATGGGGTGGCGATAGGGGATGGGAATTTAAGACTTAATATGTACAGAGTTCCTACTTGGAATGAAGGAAATGTTTTGGTAACAGATGGTGGTGCCGGTAACACAACATTGTGAAGGTAATTAACAGGAAGGGCACCAAGAACTTTTAATCACATTCAGATGTATATTTCAGTGCAAGAGTTTTCCTGGCTTGCCCAGCAAATGCAGCCCTTCAACTAACTGTCCTCCACAGCCTTGAGAGAGCACAGTCCTTAAGTCTCCACTGCCACCTTCGTCTAGGGTGGTTTGAAACAATGGCAGCCACCGCCCTTGTCCTGGTAGGTTACAACAATGGCTGCTACCCCCAGCCCCCCCCCCGCCCCCATGTGGCCTGCTGTGAGAGTGGGGGATGGGCACTAGTAGCCACCCCACAGAGAGAGCAATTTACAATTCTTTTTCATTACTTATCAGCCTCTTTCTCCTGCTCTTCCCTGGATGCTGTACAATGTTCCCTGGCCTCTGGAGTTTCACAATAGTTGTTTCAGACACTTCCTGCCTATTTAGTAGTTGTTTTGGTTGAAGGACTAAATCTTGGAGTTCCCTACTCCACCATATTCCCACAATCCTCTGCCTAGGAAGATTTATCTTTCATGGTAAACTTTTCGTTTTTCCTCATTGGGACTGTTATTTATTTATATATCACAAATTTTAAATTTTGAAATAATTTCAAACTTAGAGGACAGTTGCAAAAATAACACAAAACCCATACAGAGACTTCCAACATAACCAACCCCCACCCAGATGCTCAGGTCTACCAGCTTTTACCATTTTGCCACATTGCTGCATCATCTTATCTGTCTCTCTCTCTCTCTTTCTCTATCTGTCCAACTGTTTGTCCATCCTTCTGTCTACCTGTCAGTTCATCTATCTATCTTTCTATCTATATTATAAAAATAAAAATTTGATTGTAGGTTGTATACATCATGCTCATTGAACACTTAATAATTCCATGTTCTTTTCCTAGAAGCAAGGATATTCACTTATGTAACCATCTTAAAAACAGTTATCAAGTTCAGTAAATTTAACATTGATATAAAACTCGGAGTCTATACTTCAGTTTTTTTCATATGTCCAAATAAAGTCCGTTGGGTATTTTCTCCTCCATTATTCGATCCAGTCCAGGATCATGTGTTCCATTTAGCTGTTATCATCCTTTTAGTCTCTCTTTCTCTCTTTTAAATTGTGTAAACATAGACAGAACATGAACTTTCCTGTCTCAACCACTCCCAAGCATACCATTCAATGGGTCACTATAAACTCTTTTGTGTTGCTTGAATTTATTTTGTCATGTTCTTTTGTTACCCATTAAAAATAAATTAAAATGAGGGAGGTTAGAGACAGGACAAAAATATGGAGAGAAAGAGTGGGAGAGAGAGAGCATCTATGGACTAGTTTTTGTCTAAGTTGTCCAACTTGACCTCCTACTGTAACTCGTCTTGCATCTGACAATTCATTGCTTCCCAAACACATTTAGTATATTCATGTTGAGCGAGTGTGTATGTGTGCGTGTTGAGGGGGTTGTGTGTGCCTTATTTTTCTATCATCTGGGACTCTTCTGTTTTCTGTCTGTAGAAATCCTGCCCTTCCATGCAAAGCACAGTTCAAAAGCTCTTCTCTGCAACCTCTTGATTTTCAGTGTTGGAATCAACCACTCTTACCTCTGCACTTGGAGAATGCCTAGTTCATCCCACTTTGAATTAAGCTGTTTACAAATTGTTTGGCCCCATTAAATTCACCCTTTGAGGGAAGTGTGCAACTTTTTCCTCTATGTGTTCCTCAGAGTACCTGGAACAGAGCTTTGCTGAATGAATATCATTAAGTGAAAGAGTCACCTAGGACAACTGAAGCTTCATATGATGACCAATTTTAAGGACAAAAGAGATAAATATCTAGCCCAACACAGGAATCCTATGTTGCATGAATATCTAAAAAAAGCAAATTAAAGATCCTCAAAGCCGAAAATTAAGCCAGTATTGTATACCAAATAAGATTATTTCAAGAGATGTATGTGAAATGAAACAGGAAGACAGACTTTGAATATGTTATTGATAAGAGAAGAACAAAAAAAAAAACAATGATTTCAATTTATAATACAGAAAAGAGAGTTCTTCACAATTTTTCATCTATTTGTTTCCTTGTTACTTTTTGGCCAAACAAACAAAACTAGGCCACAAAATAGGCAACCACTGATTTGATCAAGAAGAAGGCTACTTTGCAGATTGGGACTAACAACTCCTTCCAATTCTCTGCCCTCCGCATACCACCACACACTAAAGATCTAGCCAATGTAACCCACTCTAGTGTTTAATAACCACATTAGGAAGGTGGGGAACTTTTTCTTTTCTAAGCCAATTTTCCTAAGTTATATTCTAAAATTACTGTAATTTTTTCCCATCTACTTTTTGCTGTCATTTAAACCTATTTCTTCTTTTCCTTGGTGATCTGGGAGTGTAGAAGGCAACATTATTCCATATATTTAAATTTCATTTAGCTTAAAGACTTCATGATAATTTACTATATACTACCTTCAACAAACAATAAAACCAAAGATTTTTGTGCTTCTGGCATATCGCTATTCTGCTTTGGTCTCTTTAAATAGGCACACTGACATCTGGCCCATCCCATTTCTGTTGGCTTCATAATAAAATAAAAACAAAAGATGGCAACAATTGAAAGTTGGCTTCAACTTACTGTTAATGCCATTTCGTACTCTCCAGCAGCCAAGTGTGCTAAGCCCAAGTAATACAATGCTTCTCCTTGTATCTTTTTGTCATTTCCTAAAGTGAAGATGTAGAAAAATTAAATAGCACTAAAGAAATTGATTTATTACAGCAAATGAGATCCCTTCTTCTTAAGACAGGGGAACTTTATTATAAAATAGTGTTCAGGTTTAGCAACAACCCCTGAAATCTAATCAGAAAAAAAAGGCTGCTATCAACACAATTTACCTGGATCAGAGATGTTAGAATGAGTTGTATTAACAGTATAATTATGAGGGGCTTCTCTCTACAAATGTTAAGTATTACCATTATTGACATTCATATATAATTTCTCTAGTGGTTCACCATGTGATGAACCCTCAGTGATCCAGCCTAACTGCTATGATGTACATGAAGAAACTTGTTAAGAATATTGACCTTATCATAGTGCACATACAAAACACAAATGCACACTCACAAAGACTAAAATTTAGCTAAGTCTGCAATGGGACAGATAATTGGCAAATTAAATAATTACTGATTTGGTTATGTTCAGTTTGAAAGCTGGTGGTTAAAGTTTAGCTGAGGATGACTGACAGAGCTTGGATTCTTGGTACTAAATTTTGCACATATTTTGAAATCCACACACATTTTTCTTTGTTACTGATTGGTAATGCTTTTCATAATCTTTTTGCAAAGAAAGTGTTTTATTCCAGGAATTATGCTTTCCAAAAGCAAAATGTGTAAAGATGCTACATGTAGTTGAACAAGATGTATGTACATCATGCCATTTAATAAATATATAAATTACTTACAAGAACCACTAAAGTTTCTTATTTTTAAAAGAATACTATCCCTTTTCAAATTTTGGAAGCCACTGGCTTCCAATGCCACCTAATTCCTGGGTAATTCAAATGTTGACAGATAAATCCTCATTTTTGCTCTGTGGAAAGTAAGTATCCTTAGATTTCTGAACCCTGTGTTCCAACAGTGATGAATTTCAGCTGGAGCTGGCAATTCTCTACCCTGCGTTCACTCTCACCACTCATTGAATTACTGCTCATGAAGCAGTGGCTCAGTTGGAAGGCTGCAAGAAAACTGGATGGCTGATGCCAGTGACAGCAATATTTTTTCTTCTGTAGCTATTTTACCAATTGCAGAGAATTATACCCTCAAGATCTCACTTCAGCAGAGTTTTTGGTGCCTGTGATCCAGTCTGGGGGATTTTAACTCTTACAGTTCAGCTGGGTCCTAACTTTTCCCCTGTTATAGGTTTATGTGTGCCTAGGATAGGGGCGGGACTAGGAGAGGGAGAGATGGGGTACAAGAAAGGGGCTTTGAAGGGAACATTGCCTCTCAGATGATTAAAAGTTGATTATATGCATTTTTTTTTAAACTTTGTACTTGCTGTGATAAATGGAGTAACTGTGTCAAAGCACCTTAGTTTGATGAGGGTAACTAGCAACAGCTTGAGATGATATAATACCATTAGTTGCATCTAACTGTATGTGTAGGGCACCTCAGGAAAGAGGAGGAGAGAAAGGAAAATCTATCCAGGATGGTAGAAAGAAAGATTTTCAGGCAGCCATTTGAGAGCCTGGTTACACCAAATATTAGTTTTAAGGTTGTATTAAAACATGAGAATTTGTCCTGTTTACTGATAGAGACAAAATTAAGATAAAGAAAAAGCAGTAAAAATAGTTGAAGAAAATGTAAATATTAGTAGAATAAATAATAGCAAAAAAAAAACGGTTATAACTGAAACTTTGGCACTATTAAAATTGAGTGACATAAAAACTCTGTATGGAGTAGTAGCAGCCAGGGCTACTTCATCCTATCCCTTAGGTGTGGATGGGAGGACAAGTCAGTCACTATCCTATAGAGAGAAGTTTGAGAAGCAGTCTGATTGCCTATACTTTGAAGTTCTTGTCTCCACCTGACTGCAATTAGTAGTCTGTAGACAAAGAACATAGTTCCCTTTTTAATTGTGCCATGCTTGTCTCATCAAGACCAAAGCCAAAGGAACTCTGAGAGTGGTTTGATAGTTTGAGAAATTCTTTGACAGGCTGGTCATGCATCCAAAATTTACTAATTAGACACACCTTCTAATTAAAGGGTTAACTCGTGTCATAAAGAGAGAAGGGGTGAAGAAGTACATTTTGGAAGGCGTGCCTCTTAGGCATCATCTTACTTCATAACTCTCTGTTTCAGTTTGCTAAAGCTGCTAGAATGCAATATACCAGAAATGGATTGGCTTTTATAAAGGGGATTTATTAGGTTACAAATTTACAGTTCTAAGGCCATAAAAGTGTCCAAACTAAGGCATCAACAAGAGGATACCTTCACTGAAGAAAGGCCAGTGGCACCTAGGACACCTCTATGAGCTGGGAAGGCATGTGGCTGGTGTCTGCTGGTCCTTTGCTCCCAGGTTGCATTGCTTTCCAGTGGCTTTCTCCTTAAGCATCTGTGGGTTCTCGCTTAGTTTTTCTGGGACAAACTCTGGGCTTCATCTCTTAGCTTAGTATCTCCAAGTATCTTAGGTCGTTCTGTATCTTAGTATCTTAGGTCTTTCTGTCTGCATCTCCAAGCATCTGGGTCTGTGTCAGCTCTGAGCTCTCTCTCCCTGAACTCTCTGAAGGACTCCAGTAAACTAATGAAGACCCACTTTGAATGGGTGGGGTTACATCTTGATGGAAATAATCTAATCAAAAGGTCTTACCCACAATTGGGTGGGTCACATCTACACCCACAATAGGTCTGCTCCCACAAGAGTGGATTAAAAGAACATAGTCTTTCAATTGTATAACTATGTAGTTTATAAGGAGTCACAGTGTGATTGTGAAAACCTTGTTGATCACACTCCCTTTATCTAGTTTATGGATGGACAAGTAGAAAAATGGGGAGAAAACTAAATGAAAAATGGGGAGGGGGGTGATTTTGGTGTTCTTTTTACTTTTATTTTTTATTCCTATTTTTATTCTTTCTGGCATAAAGAAAATGTTTAAAAATAGATTGGGGGTGATGAATGCACAACTGTATGATGGTACTGTGAACAGTTAATTGTACACCATGGATGACTGTATGAAATATGAATATAGCTCAATAAAACTGAATGAAAAAAATTGAGTGACACAATACACATACCAAAAAAAAAAAAAAAAAAAAAGGAAAGTTAAAAGAAAAAAAGGGAAAAAAAGAAAGGTAAAACATTATTTGCACTCTGTAGTTTATCTGAGGACCTACTATGCCTCAGGCAAAGCTCTAAGCACTTGGGGTGCATCAGTAAATTAAACAGACAAATTCCTTGTCCTTGGGAGCTTACATTTTAAAATGTAGAGATGGAAAAAAGTTGTAAAATAAACAACAAAATAAATTATGTGGAAAATTGTATGGTGATAAGTGCTCTGGGGGATAAATAGAACAGGGTAAGGGAAATTGGGATTGCTAAGTAGGGGGTGCACAGAATGAATCATATTTCAATATTAAATATGAGAGAGTAAGCCCCACTGAGAACATGATGTACATATTCAAATGGAAATATATATATATAAAGAAGTAAAGAAGTCTGGAAAACTCACAAATAGGTAGAAACTAAAACTCTAAATGACCAATGGGTCAAAGTAGAAATCACAAGGTCAATTAGAAGGTAGTTTGAGATAAATGAAAACGGAAAACATCAGACCAAAACTATGGAATGCAGCTGAAGTAGTGCTCAGACAGACATTTATAGCTAAAAAAAAATGGCTATAGTTTAAAAGAACGATCTTTCTCCCTTAGAAACCAGGGGAAAAAAAAGAGAAACTAAGTCCAAAGTTAACAGAGGGAAGAATATAATAAAGACAGGAGTGGAAATAAATGAAATAGAGAATGAAAAACAAGAGAGAATCAACAAAACCAAAAGTTGGTTCTTTGAAAAGATCAACAAAATGGATACACCTCTAGCCAGATTGATAACAAAAACAAAAAGAGAAGCCTCAGATTACTAAAATCAGGAATAAAAGAAGGGAAATCACTACAGACCTTACAGAAATTAAAAGGATTATAAAGGAATGCCATGAACAATTGTGTGCCAACCAATTACAGTAGATGAAATGGATAAATTCCTAGAAACATAGAAACTACCAAAACTGACTCAAGAAGAAATAGAAAATCTGAAAAGCTCTATACAAGAGATTGAATTAGTAGTCAAGAAGCTTCCCACAAAGAAAAACCCAGGCCCAGATGGCATCCCTGGCAAATTCTACCAAAGACTTAAAGAAGAATATACACCAATCTTTCATAAACTCTTTCAGAAATTTGAAAAGGAGGAAACACTTCTCAACTCATTCTGTGATGTACATTTTACCTTGACACCAAACCAGACAATGATATCACAAGAAAAGAAAAGTATGATCCCTTATGGGTATAGATGCAAAATTCCTCAAAAACTACTTGTAAACTGAATTCACAGCATATTAAAAGGATAAGACATGATAACCAAGGGAGCTTTATGCTGGGAGAACAAAAGGGATTCAAGATGGGAAAGTCAATCAATGCAATACATCCTATTAATAGAAAGAAGGGGGAAAACATACATGATCATCTCAATTGATGCAG
The DNA here is from genome assembly GCF_015220235.1 of Choloepus didactylus. Taxonomy (NCBI): domain Eukaryota; kingdom Metazoa; phylum Chordata; class Mammalia; order Pilosa; family Megalonychidae; genus Choloepus; species Choloepus didactylus. Next base: position 159,702,661 of record NC_051309.1, read on the forward strand.
AAAAAGCATCTGACAAAACGCAATACGTTTTGTGATAAACATGATAAACACTCAATGAACTAAGAATAGTAGGGTTCCTCTCAACCCGATGAAAATCATCTATGAAAAACCCACAACTTGATGAAAAACTGAATGTTTGCTCCCTAAAATCAGGAATAGCACAAGAATGTCTGCTCTTGCCAATTCTATTCAACATTATACTGGAGGATCTAGCCAGAAAAATTAGGGAAGAAAATGAAGAAAGTAAAAAAGAAGGAAACAGTATAAATCTTCATTACTTTAGATTTGGATATGGATTCTTAGATTGACATCAAAAGTACAAATAACAAGAAAAAATAGATAAAATTCAAAATGTGTGTTTCAATGAAACTATCAGAAAATGAAAATGAACTCCACAGAATGGGAGAAAATATTTGCATATCATGTATCTCATTAAGGACTTGAATCTGGAATATAAAAAGAATTATAAACTAGCAATAAAAAGACAAATAACTTAATTTAAAAATGGGCAAAGGATCTGAATAGATATTTCACCAAAGAAGATATACAAGATGCTCAATATCATTAGCCATCAGAGAAATGCAAATCAAATCCACAATGAGTTACCACTTTACACCTGCTAAGATGGCTATGATAAAAAGTAGGGATGATAATGTGTTGGTGAGGATGTGGCTAAATTGAAGCCCTTATACATTGCTGGTAGTATTGTAAAATGATATACAGCCACTTTGGAAAACAACTTGGCAGTGCCTCAATAAATTTGACATAAGAGTTACCATATGACCTAGCAATTCCACTCCTAGGTTGGTCTATACCCAAGAGAAACGAAAACATATATCCACATGAAAACTTGTACACAAATGTTCATACTAGAATTATTCATAATAGACAAAAGATGAAAGCAACCCGAATGCCCATTAACTGATGAATGCATAAATAAAATGTGGTACAGCCACAAAATGGAATATTTTTCAGCCATAAAAAGGAATGGAATACTGCTGATACAAACTACAACATGAATGAATCTTGAAAACATTATGCTAAGTGAAAGAAGCAAGTTACAAAAGACCACATATTATATGATTCTACTTATATGAAAATTCAGAATATGTAAATCCATCGAGAGAAAGTTGGTTGGTGTTTGCCAGAAGCTAAAGGAAAGAAGAAACGGGGAATGACTGCTAATGGTTATGGGGGTTTCTTTTGGGGGTAGTGGAAATTTTCTGGAATTAATGTAGATATCTGCACAACTTTTTAAGTATACTAAAAACTACTGAATTGTACACTTAATAGGTGAAAATAGGAGACTACTACTATATGGGTGGTGCTGTATACGTTTTGCATCACCAAGGGGCCTACGGAAGGAGCCGGCCCATAGTGGGTATGAATGTCTCAGCCACATCATGTCAACCAACATAGAGGCACGACCCTGGCCTGCCTTGTCCCAACAATCATCAGCTTGCTGCTTCAAGCTCTCTTACCCAAAGAAGGACAAAAAAGGAAGGGATTGTCTCCCAGAGCAGCGTAGCTGCTGTCAGAGCTCTAATAGTGTGCAGTTCTGTAGCTTGTGTACTTTCTTCCGTGGAAAATGTGGGACAAATATTTACGGTTGCTAAAAGACATTTAAAAAATTATCGCAGTATAAGAAGTAAGCTTTTTCCTGTTCCCCTTGTTTGTCCTTTGGAAAGTGAGAGATGTTTTCCAAAAAAGGAGACTGCCTGGCAGGCAGCCGGGCTGTTGGAAGAGACCCAAGAAACCTTTCTTTATGAGCTGCCTTACAATTTGGCAAATGTGAACCTAAAGTAAAATGCCTTTTCCTAATTGGTACATTACTTTACATTGAAATTCCACGTAACTTGGCATATGACTAAAGTTAGTTGCTCAAACTGATCTAAGAGCTAACTATTTGGGCTAGTATTTACCTCTTTGGGGGAAGGTACTAGATCATTCGTTCCAAAGCAGCTCATTGAATGGGGTACATCTTTCAATGGGGGTGAGTTTCCATGGGCATTCCAACTAATATTACTAAAAGAGGTAATAGAATTTACTTCTACTTTTACTCTTTAGTAAATTAAAATCACACCCAGAAAATCAGTCCTGCTTAATCTCAATAAGCCATTTGTTTCTTATTAGACCAATCTATTAAATATATCCACAAGCTAATAAACTTTGGTTCAATAGCATAGCTACTATCTTCTCCTTCATGAAAAGGCTACTCTATTAATAAATTACTATGTGATAATAAAATATCCTTGCATTTTGCAAACTAAAAGCATTTAAAAAGATGCTCCAAAATTTGTCTTTATATTTAATATGTCCACAAATGATATAAAATATTAAGCATATGATCACCTTACACAAAAACATCTTTACTGCTGTGAATGTGCATATGAATCACTGGAAAATCTCGCTAAAATGCTGATTCTGATTCAGTAGACCTGGGGCAGGGCCTGAGATTTTGCTTTTCTTAAAAGCTTCCAGATGATGCTGATGCATGCTGCTGGTCCAGAGGCCACACTTGGAGTGACAGGGACTTAATATATATTAGAGTCCTATTTCCCTGTTACTCCTAACGAAATATTTATGATATTTTCCCTATTACTCAGCTGTAGAGAATTTACAAACAACGAGAGGTCTCTAAGATAGTAAGAAATACATAACCTCAAAACACACACACACACGCACACAAACACACACAACTCTCCCTTAACTTTTGCTAATACCCTTAACTTCTCATTATAGTTTCATTGTTTTACAACACTACTCCCTGTGGATTGTAATTTTGGAGATAAAAACTTCCAAGAGAACTAATGGATTTCTTGTTGTCAGCACTAGGGCACCTCTGTTTCACAGTGAAATCTGACAGTATATTGACGGCATTTGTCTTTGCATTTCATAGGAAATAATCACCCAAGTGCTTGACAATTTTTACTTCACTCTTGGGAGAAAACAGTATCTGCCCATTAAAGAAAACAATGTGAGAGTGCTCTTTTCTACCCACCTTCTTTGGCTATTTCAGAAGCTTTTATTAGAATTCTGATGGCCTGTTTGTATTCTTTATTTTCCAGCATTTTGTCTGAGAGTAATCTGTAAGTCCTCAGGAGACTTTTGCAGGCCAAGAAGTTGAGAAAGTGGCCTCTCTCATCCTTCCATATCTGCCCTTGCGTCAATTGATGGAAAGCTTCATAATGCTCGGCAGCTTCTAGAAGCTGACCTGGAAAATAAAAGCCATTCATAAATATAAACCCCAGGCCAGAACATATTTTCAAAAAATTTTGCATACATCTAATGCTTTACTATTAAAGGGGGAAATATCATGGAATACAAACAAGGATTTCTATGACTGAAGAGGACTTAGACTGGGAAAGAAGCTATCTCAAATTAGACTTTGGATTCAGCATTCATTTTTGTGAACACCTACTACAGGGATGGATGGATCTAGGCTAGTATAAATCGACTGGGATTATATATGTTTAGAGACAAGATTAAACTACTGTAAAAATCATTAGTAACCATCACACCAGCTAACAATTTATTCAGCACTGTATATGCCAGGCACCGTGCTATATGCTTTACATACATTTCTCATTTAACCTTCAATACAATCACATGAGTAGGGATTGTTATGATTCCATTTTGCAGAAGAGAAAGCTGAGGCTTAGTAAGGTTAAGAAGTTTGCTCAAGATAGCATGTCAAGTGGGTGGGAGAACCCAGGCAGTTAGATTCTTGAGCCTGTACTCTCAGTGCTGCAGTGCTTTCCCAACAGACAAACATTTCTTCATTTCTAAGAAGTCAAGTATCTTAAGAAAGGATGTTTCTATTACAAATTTTGAATTCAAATGTTATAGATCTTGAAACTACTTCCCAAAGTTTGACTGAACTTCCCAAACAAGTATTTGCATATTCTGCTAGTTTTGAATAAATAGAGTGTAACTTAACTGCCTTTCTCGATGATATCCTCAAATATAGTTCAAATGTATCTTCTAAAAGCCAAAATGCTAAATTATCCTTTAGCTATTTAAATCCTCAAAATAGGGACAAACATATTTTCTGGAAGAGTAGTTTGCATCTCCATGATGAAAATTTTATTTTACTCGTAGATTGCCTTGTGGAAATGCTCACAGTATCCAGTAATGTAAATGCTCTGATATTAGAGTTACCTAATTGGAATTCATTGGGAAAAAAGCACTTATCTAGAGCAGTCCAACAGAAAAAGTGCAGGCTCTGGAACACAGAGTTCCTATCACACTCCAACAGTTTTTGCTGTGTAGTCTCAGGACAGTGACTCCCTCTGTGCATCAGCTTCTTTTGTAAAACAGGATTGTAGTAATACCTACATGTGAGTTTATTGTGAGTATTGAATGAATTGTTATATGTTCAATGCATGGCATATAGTAGGTGTTCAGTAAACATAGCTACTGTTATCACTCGGCATAGAAATGGAAATTTTAAAAATCCAATAAGCCAATTGAAATATAGCCACTAGTTTGTTATTTTCCTTAAGTTCAATGTATTCTTCCTGAAAAAAATAAGAATTAGATGAATCCTTACAAAAAGCTTATCGTATCTTATGGAATTAACCCAAGCAGATCATACTAGGCTCCATAATTTCCTCAAATCGATTTTATTCGATATTAAAGCTTGGAGCCACTGCCATGACTATTGAATGTAACAATTTCCTCCTATTTGTTGCACCAAATTTGTTCTCAAAATCAGTATTAAAAGAAGAATGCACACATAAATAAGAATAATATTCCCAAAGCAGCAAAATAGAAATGGGTAATTACTAAATAATCTGTACAAAAATTCAGTTAAGACATGGCCATCTGAGTACTGACCCCTACCACACAGAGTGGGGAGGTGGAGAGGAAAAGATGCACACCACGACGGGAATGCCTATTACAAAGTTGGTTATAAATGGATATTTATGAAGTTTTCATGTAATAGAAGACTACAGAGCCATTAAATATGACATAGACAGTAGAAGATTCTTTAATTACATCTCACGGTAAGTGAGAATACTGGAAAACATCAGCAACTATTTACGAAATTTTACCAGCATTATCTCTGGGAAGTAGGACTATGTATGGGTGATGGTTTCTTTCAGACTTTTCTTTTTCTTTCTTTCATTTTCTTCCTTCTCTTTCTTCTCCACTTCCTCCCTCCTTCCTCCCTCCTCCCCCTTTCTCCTCCTCTACTTTCTTCTTTTGTTTACTGACATCTTCTAAAGTTTCTATCATCAAAATGTTACTTTGTAATAAGAAATACACAAGTCACTTTAGAAATATATGCCCAATTCTTTTTCACTATGATTCAAATACTCAAGGTTGAAGTACACTACTCTAATCTATCTTTACATTTAGCTGACAATTTTTTTCTTAACTCCCACAAAAGCAAGCACAGTTTTTCATCTGTCTCCCGCAGCACCTTTCTCCAGAAATACCTTTCTCCAAACACCCATGACACTAATTAAAAAAAAAAAAAAAAAACTAGAAAGGAGCATTGACATATACGTGAGCTATGTCTCCTCTGTTAAATAAGTCTGCCTGAAAAGTATAGATCTGTAGCCCTAGAAAGATGTACACAGGAGTTCATTTTGTAGTGTGCCCATCTATTCACAAAGTACAGATACATATTTCTCTTTGGTTACTTTGAATAGGAAAGACAGATACAGGGAATTGTGAGGAAACCAGATCCAGAAAAATAGGAACTGTAACAAGGTTAGAAAGGACCTAACAGCATCTGTGGTCACACACAATAACTAGATGGAAAGAGGGTCCAAAGGTATGTTATAAAATAACAGATTTGCTAAGAATGCCAGGAGGAGAGCTGGTATAGAAAGCTTCTGGATAACCCAACTAACTATAATGAGATGCAAATGAGACACAATGATGCAAACAGTAAATGAGAAGTGATATCCATGTGGAAGATTGGACGGGGTAAGGGGGAGGGGTCAGAGGGGCAAGGAGAGATGGAGGAAATGGAAGTAGGGACTATGTCTTTGTATTCCATATAAGTCAGATTCCCTTGGGGTATTGACTTTTGGATGGCCACTAGGCATCCTGGAGAGGCTGTCTAAGGCAGGAATGAAGCAAAGGTGGTTCTTGGGAAATTGGTTTCAGTTGATTACTATGGAAGGCAGCCTTGGGTGATTGACAAATAGTCTTTTGGGTTGAATTTGATTTTTGCTAGAGCTTTGGGATCTAGTATCAGTATACTTCTTTGCTCATGATTATTGGCCATGGTTCAGTTTTCAGAAGGGTCAACATGAGGTCTCCCAAGAAGGAGGAGCCAGGTCCAAGAAGCTTAGGTAGAAAGAACAAAAGAGAACAGGGAACTATCCTTTCCTGATGGCCCACTTTCCTGATGGACTTTCTTTCTGCATACATTATCTCAACTTTGCAAAAAAGAAAGTAGGTATGATCTTACTATGTACCAAAGAGGAAACTGAGGCTCACAAAGGTTAACTGATGCAAGTAGCTAATAAATGATGAGTAGGCTTTAAACCTAAGATCACTGAAAGCCTATGTAACTGCTTCCACCATTTCAGGTACTAGAGCAACAAACCAAGAGTTAGAAAACTTAGGTGAAGTCAGTTAAATTCTTTGGGCATAAATCTCTCTAGTTAAAAACAGTGCTTAAAACTGGAGTCTGTGGTTAACAGTAACATTGCAATATGCTTCCGTTAAATATAACAAAGGCAATATACCAAAAACAAAACAAAACAAAACAAAAATAATGCTTAAAACTCTTCCAGATCTGTAATTCTGTACTCAGGTTATTACAGGTACCCACTAACATAAAAACACAGGTAGCAGCCCCTGAAGGTCTTTCTGAAGGAGGCTGAGTATAACTAGCTATGAGGGCCTGCATCTAAATTCTCTGCTTTCTGAATCATGCGATGGCATTGTTGAGGGCACCTGGAATTTGTTGGGGGGCCTTCAGACCTAGTCACTTGTGGCCATATCCAGCTATTCAGGGTTTCACCTCCTCTTCCTTAACTATTTTGCCACAGATGAGGTCACTGGTGCTAATCCTGGGGATTCTGATCAGCACTACTTAAAGCCGAGGTGCCTACACAGAGGAAACAGAAATTTCCAGGCTTTCTTTGAAGTTGGGATTCATTTCCAAACAGTGACAAATAGGTCAGTAAGTCAGTCAACGAGGATTTGATCCAAGTGACCGTAAGTACACAAATGACTTGGCTGCAATTTCTAAAGGCTGGTCATAATTTGAGAGTACACTTCTAGCATAATATAAAATATTAGAAGATATGTCTGTGTTACGAAAAGAACACAATATTTTACATATGGAAACCTTCCCTTTTAAGCATGACTAACAATGACATGATTCCATCTAATTTCTATTTCCAACTGTGAATAGGATATTTTTAATTATCTTACTTCCTGAGTAAAGGCTCTTATATTTATCAAGACTACATATTTATTAAGACATAATGCATACTGTTTTTATCTGAAAATTTTAAGTTCAATATACCTAACAAAAATGTTGTGAAAGGCTATAAATACATTTTTGACAAAGCTAAATGTAAATGAAGATAATGAACTAGATTTTCAAATTTGACTCATAACACCCCTTTACAACTGCTTTGAAGTGTTCAGGTATAGTCTACCTGATATATTAAATATATCTGAACCAGGCTAGATTTCCAGGCCCCACAGTTAATCTTTTAGAATGATAAGGACAAGTGTCTAGATAACCGTCCTCCTCTGGAATTATCAAGTGTTAACATTATTTTCCACTGTGAAAGGGAGGCAGAATGAAGAGGAATGATTACAAGGTATCACAAAAATAAAAGTTAGTAGAAGATAGAAAGAAAAGAGAAGGCTTCAGCAAAAATGATCTCCTGAGGGGAAATGAATTTTAGCATGGTGCACCAGAAATTAGGAGCCAATCTCCGTTATTACTTTAAGTAACAAAGATCACAGTCGAAACCGCAATCAAGAATCTGTACCAACTATTGTTGAACTGAGGACCTGGCATACACGGTTCTCTGCTAAATGGAAATCTGGATAGTTCACTAATATTTCATGTGAATCAGAGAATAAATTGGAGCCATGGTGTTTTGTTGAAGAGACTGGGGATGGACCTCCACAGATGCCATCAGTAATCAATTTATCTCAACCATGTGAGGTAGTATCATAAAACACATCTTAGGAGACACATTGTGGACAATTGGGTAACACCAAAGTAGCCAGGTATGGCTGGAAGTAGCCTAATCCTTGGATTATTTTTTAAACAATTAAATGGCATCTGCATAAGCAATAAGGAGGTTGGTATGTATTTATAGTTTTTCACCTAAAGGAGAGTGTACTCTTAAAATGAAACTACCACAAGTGAGTTTCACTTTACCTAAAGCCCTCACAAACAAGAAATCCAGCCACTTTGTTAAAAATACAAACAAAATCCAAACAATGTTGTAAACTGCAAAATGCTTGGTAGGATGTTAAGACAAACACTGTGTAGATAAAATAAGATTTTATATATTTGGGTAATATCCAGGTTGTTGCTTAGCCCTCTTTCTTGAGCAACATCTCTGAAACTTTATAGATATTTGTTGTATCACAGCAGATGTCTAGAACAAATATTAAGCAAAGGAGAATGTATATGATCTCTACCATTTTAGTTTTTTTTAAAAGGAGGAAGATTGACTAGATATTAACACAAATGGGTTTAAATGTGAAGCTGCCATAAAAGCAGGAACATAAATGTAATTCTCCCAGCCGCTATTTTGATGCACATTTTTGATTCCATGAATATTTTATGAAATGGCCCAAACTAAAGCCATATAACATTCCTGCATTACTGATGCTTGCGCCCGTAAGCTACGAACATTAGAGGCATGATTGAGTGCATTAAAATGAACTCATTCAGCAGTGCATTGATTACTCGAAGGGGGAGGGAAAAGAAAAAAAGAAAAAAAAAAAAAAAGTTGCTCCACTTAAGAAAACAGCACACAAATCTAAAGTTCTCAGTATAATAAAGGAGATAGCAAGTTTGAATAAAATAGTATTTCATAAATAAAGTGTGACCCTGTCTAGACCTGACATTAATTAAGCAAGGTGTTAATTATGTCCAAAGATGGCTCCTGGTATTGCTCAGGTAATTTAAAATGTCACAATCTCTAAGAAGCTCAGATTGACCTGCTTTAGCTCCATGCATCAGCACTATTGAAAGTAGCTAATTATTTCTTTCTCTATAAACTTGTACATTTGCCAGTAAAAATAATGCAGCAGAAACAATTGCATGAAAATAACTTGACAGGTCCACAAAGCCCATTTCTTCAGCACCACTGGTATAAGTCTTAGCATATTTAGTTCTAAATTGTGCACATTTGTTGAGGACTTCAGGGAAATATTCCACTTTAGTTTAAAACAACAACCTAAAGGAACGATAAAGCTTTATGCATATTATAGTACATTTTAATGTGGGGCTATTGGACATCTTTGGAGTAACTTACTCTTCTGTACAATTTAGACATAAAATCTGCTAGAAGCAATATTGAACAGTAGCAGAAAGAGAAAAATGTTATTGCCCTTTTGTAAAAACAAAAGACATTGCTTTCCATTTCAGTTTAACTGCATGAACAATTTATATTATCTTTAGGTTTTTACATTCAATTATGATAATTATAACAGCACCATTCAATGCTGAAATAGTTAAGGGCTTGTCACACTTCCCAATGGAAACTATTATTTGCAAGTGTTTATATCTTGTCAGAGGAGATTTGTTGTGCACTATAACCCACTGCACACCACTGCAAAATGGAATGCTGGAAAACAAAGATTTTGCTTTGTGATTCAATTGCATCCCTAATAAACTGGGAAGAAAATGTGCTCATAACTTTTGAGTAGCTACTTTGGGATATTTAGAAGAAATTTAAGGTGCTATTTTAAATGGAATCCTTTGTTTATCATTTTGAGCAAAGACTTCTGATGGACCTTAAAGGAATGCTAATTCACACCCCTTCAAATGTGTTGGTCATTAAGCCAGACAATGAAAAGGATCCCAGGACGACAGGTATGGGAGAAACTCACCAAAGACTTTATCACTGATACTAGAATACTAGTACAAGTTAATTTTTCAAAAATCCAGAAATTTTACCTAGAGCTATAAAATATTCTGGGGAAATTGTTATTAATTGCTGCTATTTATGATTGTAGATAGCGGAATTGTGGTGTTCAGCGGTGCTAAGAATATTTTCCTTTCACAATAAATTGTGTTATTTTAATGGTTTCCCCCACATCTTTAAATACTAAGTAAAAAGTGTTTACAGGCATAAAATCTGAAGAGAAATAATGTCCATATTAACATTAGATCGACTAATGAATTATATTTCTCTGGTCTTAATCAATAATGTAATTCTTACTTGAATTATATATTGTACACAGTATTTTAAATAAACTCTATTCAACTTTATTATATATATATGCTTGTATGAGCAAAGAGAAATATGTGAAAGCACACATATCAAAGTATTAATACTGATTATTGAAGACAAAGGTGAGGAGAAAAGACTATTAAGTTTTTCCCCTATGACACCTCTGTTTTGATTGGCAATGAACATGCAATATTTTGGATATTACAAAAAAGTAAAAATAATCTATTTGGGTGAGTATGGAGGTAGGCAAACAATGTCAGTTGAGCACTTATTATGTGCCTGTCACATGCTAACTCCTTTATATATATATTGCCTTACTTGACCCTTGGGTGTTAGTATTTACATTTTAGAGATAAGGAAACTGAGCCTTTTAGGAATTATCTTATCTAAATTCACACACCAAGTAAGTGGCAGAGATGATGCCCAAAGCCCATGGTTTCTTCCATTTCTCAAGGTGGCTCCTCTCTATAGAAACTGTGTCCACTGTTTGGACTTGAAGGCAGAGACCAAGGTTTGAACCTCAGCACCACGGTGACTGGGGAAACCAGGCCACACACACACCACCTCTGGGCTGTTTCATTCAGGGCTCAGAATCACGGTGGTTGCTTGAGGTGATTAAAACATTATCTGCCCCAGACACATAGAGTGCTCAGTGTTTCATAGGCATTCAGTAACTTTGACACTCTTTTATCCAGTTTTTGGTGGTTTTTGTTTTTCCAAACATTGGGATGGAATCTGGATGGGCCTGTTATGTGGAATGACTTAAAACCTAAATGTTACGGAACAGGGTCACTTATTCAAAATCAAAAATCACGTTAAGGACTAACTGGATATAGCACACTTCATCCAAACGGAAAACGATCTTTCACTCCTGGTCCTTTATACCTCTGAAGACGTATTTGTGGGGCAATGCCTCTTCTCAGATAGAGGAAATACTGCCTCCAGAACAGTGTATTCAGTGTGAGAAGAACTGCAGGCTCAGTGAAGTTATTCAAGACCTTGCAAAGCTCTGAAAAAGAAAAACCTGCTGCAGAGCAGGCCCTTCTGAATGAGGCTTCCTCTCAGTCCTACTTGTTAAGCAGTAAATAATTAAAAACACCCTGAAAAAGACAGGTAAGATACAAGCAGCAATATCAGTAACACAGACATGAAAGAGAAGGGGGAGGAAATGAATTTTAAAAAAAAGCAATGAAATAATTCATTTGAAGCTCTAATAAAGATTCATTTGCAGTCTTGTTTAAAGATATATCAGACTTCAGGGATATAACCTAATTACATTTTTATTCTAAGTTCCATTCAAAGATCTTGGACTTTGATTCTTTAACACAGATCAAACATGGTATAATTTTCTTTTGGCTATCAATACTTAAAAAGGATCTCTTCATTAAATACTAGAAGGTCTTAGGAACATGTACACACGGGGGATGGTGAATAAACTGATAAACCCTGAAAGATGACAATTAATTTATACAGAAATAGCAATGCTAATTCACTTAATTTCAGAAAGAAAGTTTTAACTATTGATTTCATTTTTATTCAAGTATAAGGTGACTCAGTCTATAAAATACCAGTCTAATCAGATGCATCTTAGAAGATGTGTGAGTGCCCACTTTCTAAATAAAGCCAGTCTTAGAATTTACTACAGAAATGAAGTGCTGGAAGAAATAAGCCTTGCAATCAAAATCACATGTGGATTAAAGAGGCGACGATTTCATCAGGCCTGCAGTATACCTGGGAGCCTTAGCAACAGGTGTATTGGAATCATCAATATTCATACTTAACACTTGTTTGATTGGCTTTATTTCAGGATTTTACTAGGGAACCTGAATGGGATAATGCATTTTCTCTTCCAGAGAATCCTTCTGGAAAAGTTTCTTCCAAAGGGACTTTTAAGATGCAAATTTAGAAGCAATTTAAAAGTAAGAGAAAAAAACAAGAAAAAAATAGGTTTTATTTTTTAATAACTAAGAGAAAAAATGTTCCCAATGAACTTGTTTAGTTGTACTGAAGATGTGGGCAGATGGGAAAAGTACACTAGGACTTAAATGCCCCAATACTTTGCTCATGCTTTCAGCAGCAGCCATTAGGAGGTTTTGCTGGAATTGTTATCTATTTTTTATTGGAGAAGCTGTAGGTTAACAGAAAATTCAGAGTTCCCATCCACCCTTCCCCCACGCATTAATAACACCTTGCATTAATATGGTATATTTGTTACAACTGATGAAACAGTATGATTATCTTATAATTGTACCAATAATTATAGTCCATGGTTTACTTTAGGATTCATTGTCCAAAAATAACTATTTTATGCTTGTCAATGAAGATGTTACTGTGTCACTATTTTTGCATGAACAAAATACTGGGTTTAGAAAGACAAAAGAAAAGTTTTTTAATATTCACTATATTTAGGGTGACCAACTTATTCTGTTTTGTGCTGGCATTTTAGCACTGAAAGTCTTGACTCCTGGGAATCCCCTCCATCTTAAGCAAAAGGGATGATTAGTCAGCTGAACACTCACCTGAAGTAAAAAGTATTTTGAAAATGTAATTAAATAAAATAAAAAAGTAATATTTAGCAAAAATGTAATACAAGATTCATTTTAGTTATTTTAAAGGCAAAAATACGTCAGCATGAATTAAACATTATGGGGACCATCCATCAAACAAAATGTTATTTTGATCAAGTTTCATTCTACTCCTTTTCTATATCCATGCATGATTTTTACATGGTTGTAAAGAGACAAAAATAATTTTTTGTTCATTTAAATTATTATATTATAATTACTTTCCATGTTACACATTTTCAAAACAGCATTTTTTAAAGGCTGCTCAATACTGGGTGTGGAATGTCTACATTAACCACCTATTTAGTGCTGATTATTCAGATTATTTTCCTGTTATAAGTACTATTTCAATTAATACCTTCCTGTATTTTTCTAACTTTAAAAACTATCTTAAAGTCCTAGAATTGGAATTATTAGATAAAGGGATATGGAAAATTTTACGGTTCCTATGTATTGCCATATTATTTTCCAAAACTATTTTAATGATTCACATTATCATGAATAATACATGACTATTACTTTAAGAAATCAGGATTACCTTTTTCTTTTATTTTATTTTTTTTTTTTTTTTGTCATTTCAAGTAGAATTAAATGGTACTTCACAATTCAAATTGATTTTTAGGGCAGTAGATTTTTTTTCTTATGTATTCATTATATATCATATTTTCTCTGGTGAATTGTCTGTATGTATCTTTTTTTCCATTTGATTACTGTCATCTTAATGTTTTTCTTTCCAATGGATATACACTTTTCTTAGAAGACAGCTGTATTTCTTTGTTACAGGTACTGCATATAAACTTGTTTTCTCCTCTCTCCCACCCCTGCCCACCACTTTATATGAGTATTTTGGATGGGCTAAAACATTAGTGGAATTAACTAATGAGGGGGTTGCCTCACTAGTACCCACTGACAGAATGGGACCCTCACTGAACAATGCCTGGGAATCTTGAGGTGGTGGTGGCTGGGGATGGGGAGAGGACCATGAAGACAGCTGGGAAATGAAAGAAGACATAAAAAAGGAGATAAATTTTTTCATTCCCAATTTTGTCAGGTCTAGTCCTATTTCAGAAGACTTTTCTAGTCATAATTCTAATAAAAATAAATCAGGAAAAAACAATAGAAGATAAATTATGTGAGGCCTCTGCTAAGCAAAACTTCATACAGGGAGGAAGTGAGGCATATTGGAAAGAACCACTGAACCTAAGATCTGAAGACACAGGTTCCCATCCAGGCTCTGACACACTTTAGTTCTCATTTTTCCTCACAGAATCCTAATTTCTGTATCTTTAAAATGGGGATAATATCACCTACCTCATGCATGAGAATGGCACTTCATGTCTATCTATCAATATACCTTTCGATGTGTTATTGCCATTATGTACAGTGTAGAAACATCTGACATGTTTGAAATTTGTCTAAATATTACTGTTAAATCAGTTTGAAGAACCACATATGGAGATAGTTTGTATGTATTTGTGTTGGGTATGTATCTGTGCAGGGAAAAGACACCTGAAATGGATATTAGGAGCTCTGGGTGCAAATCTAGCACTCATCATGAACAAACTACATGGCTCTGTCAAAATTGCTTAATTACTCTGTCTCATCTTCTTCGTCTATCAAATTAGAGCTTGGACTAGATTTTTTCTAAGTCCCACTGTGTCCCTAAAATTCAGTCATCTAAAGTAAATGAATAACATAAGTTCCCAGCCCAGTTTTAAACAATTGACTATTTCACAATTTACTAAATCCATATCCACCTATTATTCCAAGGAAAGAAGCTTTTCCTGATGCTCAGTGCCACCCTTATAGCATCTATTCCTAGACATCAACTTTCAGGAACCACAAACACTTTGAGAAATTAATCATTGGAGAATAATTCTTCCCTCTTATTCCCCACCAAGCTACTACTCTCCAAAGTCTTACATCATTTGTACGCAGGAGCCCAGCATCTTAGTGGAGCAATAGGGACAAAATGAAAAAATCTTCAGGTTCCTGAGCTGAAAGGAACATGATCTAAGTACTTATTGCATACCCAAAAGTGGTCTTAACAATTGGAAAGACAAAGGTGAAGTTACTAATGGAGCAAAGCCTCTCATGTCCATATACGCTCAATGTTTTGCATGAAGGAATAAGAAAATCTTCACCAAAAGTGGAGTAGGAGGTTCTAGCTTTTACATTAGAGAAACAAGCCCAGAGAAAACTCTTGTAAAAAGAAGTTTTTATAAATTGCCTTGTGTTAGAATTGCATTTGCTGTGTAGACTTGTAGGGATAACTTGGAGGACATAATCAGTGGAGCAGAAGATGAGGGGACTGAGGTAAAAGGCAGGTGTTAAAAGGAAGAATGAGGTGTGCTGGAAAAAGATGTCAAGGGAAAGGGGGGGCAGGGCAGCAACAACTGAGTGGGAGGAGTTGAGCAGTTTCACCCGCGAGTTCCTGTTTGTTCCCGTTGTCTTAACTTCCTACACTGGTCTCTCTGATGACTCTCTCCAGCTGCAAGTGGGAATTCACCAGAACTGCTGCTTGTAGACCTGACATTGAGTTACAACAGCATTGGAAACTCTTCTCTGGAACACTGCCAGTGCTACTTTAAGCTACACACACTCTCTGGGAGTGAGATACGGATGTGAAAAGGGAAAACAAGACTTATGAATTGCCTGTATACCAAGCAGAACACCAGGCACCTCACTCATCTCATTTAGCCCTCAAAACAGTTCTCAAAGAACTATAATTGACTTTTTTAATAATGAAGAGAGGCACTAATATTATGTTCAATCTCTGTCTTTCATAAGCTGATTGTTCCAGTTTGCTAATGCTGCTGTTACGCAAAATACCAGAAATGGATTGATTTTTATAAAGGGGGTTTATTTGGTTACAAAGTTAAAGTCTTAAAGCCATAAAGTGTCCAAGCTAAGGTGTCAACAACAGAGTACCTTCACAGAAGAGTGGCCAATGGCATCTGGAACACCTCTGTTGTCTGGGAAGGCACATGGCTGGCGTCTTCTTCCTTTGCTTCCAGGTTGTGTTTCAAAATGGCTTTCTCCAAGGATGTTTCTCTCTAGGCATCTGGGGGTATTCTCGTAGTTTCTCCCAGGCAAAGTCTGGAGTAGCAAAAGTCTACTTTCAATGGCCGTCTTCAAAATGTCTCTCTTGGCTGCAGCAGTGAGCTCCTTCTATCTCAGCTCTTATAGGACTCCAGTAACTAGATTTCACTGTGTATTTTAAAATTGTATTTCTTCTGGGTTACTAACACGAGACCCACCCTGAATGGGTGGGGTCCATATCTCCATGGAAATAATTTACTCAAACGTTTTACCCACAGTTGACTGAGTCACATCCCCATGAAGACACTCAATCAAAAGATTCCAACCTAATCAACACTAATATGTCTGCCCCCACAAGATTGCATTAAAGAAAATGGCGTTTGGGGGGACATAATACATCCAAACCAGCACACTGATATTTTCTCTCCCTAATAATAAGTTGACGCACAGAGTTTTAATGACTGCTCTTCCAATAGCCATTTCAGTGGCCACAGAAATCAGAGCTGGAGGTGAACTAAGAGCAAATAACATCGGCTCTGACTCCCTGGTTTCAGACATGAGGAAATCATGATCCAGAATCATTAAGTAACTTACCCAAATTCACACAGTTAATTAGCAAGCAGTAGTGTCAAAAGAGAATCTCAGTTCAATACCCAGTCGAGTACCCTTTCCACTGCTCCATATTTCATCTCTAGCATGATGCTTGTTTTAGTTTGCTAATGCAGCCGGAATGCAAAACACCAGAGATGGATTGGCTTTTATAAAAGGGGGTTTATTTGGTTACACAGTTACAGTCTTAAGGCCATTAAGTGTGCAAGGTAACACATCAGCAACTGGGTACCCTCACTAGGAGGATGGCCAAGGGTGTCTGGAAAACCTCTGTTAGCTGGGAAGGCACGTGGCTGGTGTCTGCTCCTAAGTTCTGGTTTCAAAATGGCTTTCTCCCAGGACGTTCCTCTCTAGGCTGCAGTTCCTCAAAAATGTTACTCTTAGTTGCTCTTGGAGTGTTTCTCCTCTCTTAGCTTCTCTGGAGCAAAAGTCTGCTTTCAACGGCCATCTTCAAACTGTCTCTCATCTGCAGCTCCAGTATTTCTTCAACGTGTCCCTCTTGGCTGTAGCTCCTCTTCAAAATGTCACTGACAGCTGCACTGAGTTCCTTCTGTTTGTCAGCCCATTTATATGGCTCCACTGATCAAGGCCCACCCTGAATGGGTGGGGCCACGCCTCCACGGAAATATCTCATCAGAGTTATCACCTACAGTTGGGTGGGGCACATTTCCATGCAAACAACCTAATCCAAAGTTCCAACTTAATCCCCACTAATATGTCTGCCCCACAAGATTGCATCAAAGAATATGGCTTTTTCTGGGGGACATAATACTTTCAAACCGGCATAATGCTCAAATGCTTTGTAAAGTTATCACAAGCAAGACAGTCATTTGACTTCTACCAATTATCATTAATTTAAACCCTAGGTATGAATTTATAGATTTCCATTTTATAGTTTTATTGAAAGCTTTTATCTCATATTTCTAATATTCCTGGAGATTTTGGTTTCCTGTTATCTAAGAGCATTCAATCTATCTATTGAATTACCTTGTCCCCTCCCTGCCCACACACATTTTTCTGCCTCATCAATAATGTTGTGATTGGGTCTATACTAGTCCTTTAATCTTGACGAATATCTCTTACCAACTGTAAAACCCATTTGTCCTTTTCAATACTTTGCAGTTCAGTGAGATTTTAAAAATTAGTGAGCTTTCTCCCCTCCAATTAAAAAATAACACATGCACAAGGTAAATAATTCTAAGAGGGGAAAAGGGCATGTTCTGGTTTGCTAATGCTGCTGTTATGCAAAATCCCAGAAACGGATTGGCTTTTATAAAGGGGGTTTATTTAGTCACAGAATTACAGTCTGAAGTCCATAAGGTATCCAAGGTAGGGCATCAACAATTGGGCACCTTCACTGAAGGATGGCCTGGGTGTCCGGAAAACCTCTGTTAACTCAAAAGACAAATGGATGGTGACCACTTGATCCCAGGTGGCATTTCAAAATGGCATTCTCCAAAATGTTGCTCTTGGAGAGTTTTGTCCTCTCTTAGATGCAGTGGCTCTCCAAAATGTCATTCTCAGTTGCTCTGAGGTCCTTCTGACTATAAACTCCTTTATATGACTCTAGTGATCCAATTAACACCCACTCTGAATGGGCGGGGTAACACCTCCATGGAAATTATCCAATCAAACCTTTCACTCACAGTTGATTGAGTCACATCTCCATGGAAACAATCAAAGGATTCCAATTTAATCAACACTAATACATCTGCCCCCACAAGACTGCATCAAAGATAATGGCATTTTGGGGGAAATAATGCAGCCAAACTGGCAGAGGACATATCATGCAAAGCAAGTCTCCCTGCTTCCACATCATCAGAGCCCTTCTCCAGAGGCTGCCCCAGTTGAGATTTTGTGTATCTGATGGGTTTTAAATCCCCTCAACAGCACTTACTTCTCTATTAATTTTTAATCAAATGAAAGAGAAAATAAAATGCCACACTGAAAAATGATATAGCCTTTGCATTTCTTTTAGTTATTAAGGCTGTTTTTCTGATAAACTGGCAAACTTTGCTCCATCGCAAATAAGAAATTCCAATGAAGTGTCTATCAGTTTTGATGTGGTCCTTTTGATGGTGTTAAACTACTGTATTTTAGGCCTTTCTTTTCCTTATAGTGTCTGAGAGCTGACTGCTTAATCAACCTCACTTCGAATGCTGAAGAATAAACATTTGCCCAAATGAGGTTATTTTTGTAAGTGGAATATAAAATAAGGTTAAAAAGCCAAAAATCTGGGAAAATATTATTTATATGGAATATTAAAGGGTTTTTGAAAATCCCCTTGTATTTTTTAGGTAATATTTACTAATTATCATCACCCACCATAGTTGTTTTATTTGTCAAAATTTAAATGAAGGGACATTACATTCTTTACATGTAAGTCATATCATTCCACCTTTGGTATATCCTTTTTTTTTTTTCTTCCTGAAATAACATCTTTTGTTAACTTAAGGAAAATCACTAACACCATACTGAATAAGACTGAAAAAGTTCTCTCAAATGAGGAACAAAACATGCCATCAATACATTCATAGTTGTCCAGTCTTGGCCGTGTAGTCACTAAGAGCTGTCAGCAGCAACAACGGAGAAGCAAAGGCAACCACGGTAGGAGACGCATGCTGGATGTAAAGGCTTACCCCACAAAGCAAAGAAATAACAGGACCCACAGAGCCAAGTTCATGGCAAATCTCAAGTCAAGGCAGAGGGGACAGAGGGGACTGTCTAGGGACAGTCCTGAGGAGCTTCATTGCAGGCAGTCCTTCATTCGGGAGGATGAGATCTAGCCTCCGTGGTTATGCCTCCAACTAGCTTCAAGTGCAGACCGCTAAATGGGGAAAATGACATTGCCTTCACACATATGGGGTTTGGGCTTTGTGGGGTGGAATCAGCTGCCAGAAAGCTGTTAGAAGAAAAGGGCTTTGCTCTAAGAGCCAAAAAGTTCTCCAGTTTATGCACTTTGGCCTTGATTCCCAGACCAATGAGAATGGAATTGAGTTTACATGGCTAAGTTTGGAAATCTCCTTAAAATACCGAGGGAGCAGTGGAGAGGGTTCCAGTGGAGGACAGCATCTGGTGGCCTGGTTGAAGAACATGGAGTATACATAGAGAGATACAGAGGGGAAAGTGTGAGGGAAGAAAATCAGATGTATGATGGTAAGGATGACTAAGGGTTTGGGTAGTACATTCATAGAATTTCTAAATGGGTGGATAGAACAGTCAGAAACTCTACCCTAAACTAGTAGTTCTTAGTGGTTGCATTGAGGCCCAAATATGTGTCCTGATTACTTCTGAATTGCATTGCAAATGAATTTTTACAACAATAAACAACCAAAGTTTTTGAATGATTTACTTTTTTAACATACATCATTGATTTGTCTTTGTCCATTTTAAAAAGTTAGGAGTGTTACGCTGGCTCATGTAAGTTCTGATATGCTTTTTAGATGGAAGAGAAAGGCTGTAGAACTACAGGTAGCACACAGCACTTGGCCTGTCTCAATTTTACCAGAGCCCATAGTTAATGGTGTTTTTAAATTCTTTGCTTCTGGGGGGAAATGGGTTGTTTAAATCTCAGTATTCTCATAAGAGTGTTGTCTAAGTCAATGTAAGCAATCATATTTGTTGCCATGAGAAAAAAGGTTGAGAAATGCCACCACCAATGTAGCATCAAGGCCCTAATGCTGGGGCAGCTGGGAGATAAAACAGAGGACATTAGGTGGTTAACAAGGGTATGGGGTATTTTGGTCACTCCTCAGTCTGGGCTGAGATACTGGCATGGTGGGAATCACCAAATATTTCTCCAGGCAGAGCAATAGTATGGAACAATCTGAGCATGAGAGTCTGTGTGCACATGGTGGGAATGCACAGGTAACAAACTTGTCTAAAGCTGTTCTTCAACAATGGAACAATGGAAGCCTGTTTGGGGAATGTCCACAGAGATTTAGATGTTTCTGGCTATAGTGATTATTGGCTCAGATGGTGGTTCAAGTGGAACTGGGCAACAGAAACACTTTCAGAGTGGATTATCTTGGGGATAGCAGGTCAGATACCCTTGGTATCTGTGAAAGAATCTGTTAAATCAGTTCAACACCTTCATTTGGCTTAGTTTCTGATATTTCTATATTCAGTGTTCAATGTTGACCACCACAATTTCTGTGCCTATCCTTTAACACCTTTCCTCTAATGTGGTTTCAATTGGTTGGTTCTTCTTCCACACTGGGTTACCAAATGAACCCAGAGAGAGTTCCTACCAGAATTGAGTGAAGGAAATTAAGAGTCCAGGATTGAATCAGAGAGCTCAAGTTTTGAGTAGGGGGATGACAATTCCAAGATCCATGATCAAGTACTGAGTGTTCCAGATGGAAATACTGGGAGAGTGGGTCAGTCATGGGCGCCAATACTTCCTCCCAAGTTCAGTCTTCAGTGGTGATAATCATAGCATCCTGAAACAGTTTAGGACTCTGTGTAGCAGGAAAACACTATGGTAGACATTTGACGGGGCCATTCAATATCAGCTAGCTTTACAAAATGATCTATTTTTATTTTTTAGATCATAAATATATTCCATGTCTTTTATATTTGAACAATATAGTCACACATAAAGGAAAGAGTAAAATGCATGCATACACATGGAATTTTTGGAAGACTAAGTTACATTAGTAAATTGAGGGATTTGTGTGTATCTTCGAAAATGTAAAAATAGAAGTTATCAATGAAGCACAAAGATATTAGATATCACACTTCAAAGAAAGGCTTTAAACCATTATGTGAAATTTTCAAAGAAAGTTCCCAGACCATCAAGAGAACTCTTGAAACCCATTCTTTCCATTATCAGCATCCAAGTGTTGAAGACTGCATTAGTCAAAGTCAGATGAAGCCACACTGTGGCAGTAAATAGACCTTAAAAGACCAGGAGCCTAAACAGAGGAATTTTCTTGCTCTGGTGAAGTCTGCTGAGGATTGGGTGACCTCCTAGGGCAGCTCTTCTTGGCTGGTCATTCAGGGATCTATCTGTTTCCATATTGTAGCTTCTACTATCTCAACTTAAGGCACCCATGAATGCCATGGCAAAAATAGAGAGAGCCTGGAGAACCCATATCAGCTCCTGCATGCTCAGCCTGCAAGCAACTTCTTAGAGCCTATTAGCCAGAATTAGCATGTTTATAGGTCTGACTCATAGTGCTCAATAAATGGCAGCTCTTATTACTACAGTTATTCAAAAACAGTATTTTGCATGGCTGGATGAGACTCCATCATGTGATATTACCTAATTACACTACTAATTGCATTATATAATTAGTTACTTACATAATTAATGAATTATTCTCCTATGGTAGGACATTTGTATTGTTTTCAAGTTTTTTACTATGACAAAGAATACTGATACAGGTATCTTTACATAAATCCTTGTCTTCATGTCTGATTATTTCCTAAAGCTGCAATAGCAGGATTAAAGGATGTGGACATTTTTAAAGCTCTTATTACATATTCTCAAATTGTTTGCTAGAAAGTTCAGGCTAATTTATCCTATCACCAGCAATATGAGAAACATGCTTAACTTATCAAAATGCCATGAGCATTATATGCAATTTTAAACAAATAAGACTGTTTTGCCTTCTCCACATTTGAGTCTGATGCATATTGCACCCATCCTATCAGCACAAATCACCCACAATATTGTAATATCAGAGTACTGACTTGTCTCTTCCATTAAAATGTAAGTCCCTGAATCAAGAAACCATAAATACCTTTTTCAGCCACATATTCCCAGCACCTAGCCCAGAGCCTGACACATGGTAGGAGCACAATAGACATTTATTATTTAAAATTACAGGTAAAAAGTGGCATCTCTTTAGTGCTCTCATTTGTGCTTTTCTATTATCAATATTGGCTCTTTTTTCCCCCATGTGTACTATCCAGCTTAATTCTTTCCCATGAATCATCTTCTCAGTTCCTTTACTCATTTTTCTATTGGAGTCTCAATGAGTTTCTCACAAATTTCTTAATGCTCTTTATGTAATATTAATCCATTATCAAACTTGTTTCAAATATTTCCCAGTTTTTTCATCCTTTAATTATCTGTAGGAAGTCTAGTAACTAGTTAAAAATACTATGTGACAAATCTGTCAATTTTTGTTTCTTATAGAGAAAATTTTGTTCTCCAACCTCATGTTTCCATGAGGGGACTTGAACTCTCCTTTCCTTTTCTCTTCTCTTGAGGGAAGAGGAATGACAGATCTGTGGTGAAACTTGTGAATTCTCATCCCCTTTGGGCTGGCCCTCAGGAGGTGAGCCCTTTCCCCATTGCTGAACTCCGGAGCAGGCTCTGAAGCAGTTGATCGTAATACAGTGGTTAAGATTAATTCTGGGGGACAATAGGTTTAAACAGAAATAAGCTCTGAGCCTTAACAATTATGATCTAATTCTCATGTTTCTTCTGAATTCATTCTAAACTTGGAGTAGGAGGGAGGATATATTTATTACTCCGTAAACCCCATCATTTCCTTGGTGATTGTTTTCCATTGTTTTTATGCTTTGAAGGTCTTTCCCATCCTAGATAGAATAAACATTTGTCAATATGTTCTACTTTTCTATAGCTTATTTTGAATTTTAAAATAAGGTGCAGAACTAGTCAACATTACTGAAAAATGTTTGATAAATATGGAAAATCATAAAGAGAAAATTAAAATCATAATTATGTTCTGTATGTTCTACTTCCAAAATTTTTGACACGCATTTTTTAAACAGATTTAACTCTATGTTTACTCAGTTTCAGTGTTTAACACTCAGTTCTTTTATATCAGGAACTGAGAAACCAGGAAACTTTCTGGTTTCTTAATTTTGATTTATCTCTTGTTGCATCATAGAATACTGTATATATGGAAACGTCATTTATGGTATGCTTTCTGAACCTTGGATAATCTAAGAATATTTTCCTATTTCTTCAGGAACCCAAATTTAGCTCAACAGCCCACTTTCAATTCTCAGCTTTTACACTCCCACTCTTTTTCCCCTGACCTTAAACTCTGTAGACCCTGCTTCTGTTTATCTTGTGGCATTTATTGTTGCAAAGAACACAATGGTCTTGTCTAATTTTTGTTCTGATGCAGGCCATCTGTGTTTTCTTCTCTGGATGAGGCTATGAATCTGTCTTTATCTTGATTATATGAAAAATTCCTAAGGACTTACCTAGTTATGGATCTCTCTCTATTAATTTTGATTGGAGCACCAAGCGCCATTTCAGTCTGCAGTTGCAGATTTTTATTTTTAAGGTCAAGAAAGCTTTCTTAAAATGTCTTTGTTGCCTCATTTCCAATTATTATGTATTCTTCCAGAATTATTATATGTTATATATTCATGCCAGAACACTTATGAGTCTCAGATTTGATATCTGTTTTCCATCTTCTCTCATTGTTTTTACTTTTTAGTCCTTTCCCCATGTATTTTGGGAGAACGTTTCAAAATTTGTCCTTAATACCACTAATTCAATTTTCCACTATGCCAATTCTGGTATTTTCTTTTTCTAATCTGTATTTTAATTCTATCAACACATTTCATTGAGAGCCTTCCTTAATTCATCTCATGTTCCTTCTCATTTCCTCTATTATTATCCTTTTGGATTATCTATCTTCTACTTACATCTTTCTGAAGATAGTATTTTTCTAAAATTATCATTTTTCCAGGCTGTGAGTCTTCTGACTAATGCTTTGTTTCCCTTGAATATCCTACATCCTTCAAGGAGGGATCTATTTAGTCCTGGTATTTACATGCAAGCAGAGTGGGCAGCCTGCCTGGGCTCTGCTCACTGATCATATGGTGCCGGCTTAGTTGGTGTGAGCAGCACCTCATTCAATTCCAGTGCCTAGCAGACATTCTTCTAGGACTGAGATCCTATCTTCTCACCAACTTTGATCAACTCGTAAAAACAGGTAGCCTTTGGGGGTGGAGCTTCTTTGGAAGCTTGTAATCTTGCTCACAGTCCTTTCTTTGTCCTGGTTCTTAAAGGACAGGAACACTATGGCCACAATCTTGTCCAGAGTCTTTTTATGCTAATAGCATTCCTTAGGCAAAAACAAATCTAACTTTATCTAAGAGATAAGGGTTCGATAAGGGTTAGATCAGAAGAACTGATCCTCTGCAGATTAACCTCCTGGAAAAGAAGACGGATTTTTGCAAAACTCCATGGAAACCTTTTGGCTTTTGGCTAGGAGGCTGCCAAGGTGCAACTTTCTTCAGTTGTCCTGCGTCTGGGTTCATTTAACATCAGTTCCCTCTGCCATGGTATCCAAGTTTGACCCCAATGAGATCAAAGTCATGTACCCGAGGGTACCATAGTGGAGAGGTCGGTGTCACGTCTGCCCTGGTCCCCAAGATAGGCCCATTGGGTCTGTCTCCGAAAAAGGTTGATGATGCCATTGCCAAGGGAATTGGCGACTGTAAGGGTCTAAGGATTAGGGTGAAACTGACTATTCAGAACAGACAGGCCCAGATTGAGGTGGTACCTTCGGCCTCTACCATGATCATCGAAGCCCTTAAGGAGCCACAAAGAGACAGAAAGAAGCAGAAAAACATTAAGCACAATAGAAAGATCACATTTGATGAGATCGTCAACATTGCGTGAAAGATACAGTACTGATCTTTAAGCCAGAGAACTCTCTGGAACCATTAAAGTGGTTCTGAGGACCGCCCTGTCTGTGGGCTACAGTTTTGACAGCCACCACCCTCACAACATCAGAGATGACATCAACTAATGCAAAGGAATGCCCAGCTAGTTAAGAACTGCCAAGAAAATATTTCAATAAAGGACCATTTAACAAACAAACAAACACTCAACAAACAAACATGGAAACCAGCTGGGCTCAGCACTTAAGGCAATCAATCATGTCCTATTTCAAGGCATGGACTCCAACCCCTCAATCTTGGCAATGGAAATGTTGGTGTTCCCTCAACTATGAATGCCCATTTGGAATATCTTGCTATTTATAAGTCCTATTCTATGGCTGCAATCACAAGGCATGGACCTCAGCTCCCTGGCCATGCCAGGGGAGGGGCTGGTGCTCCATCAAATTGTGGATGCTGAGCTGCCAGGATAGGGCTTGGGTCAAGGCTCTGCTATGTCCTATTGTTGTTGTGTCTTTGCCCCTGATCATGCCAGGACACTGGCCAGAACATCTTTAATCATACAGTATCCAATGAAAAGGCAATTGTTGATCAGCACATCTGCTACTAGGCCAGTCTCTAGGAGTTCTTTCAAAGCAACACTGCTTCAGCAGACCTGCTGTGAGTACCACTTACCAATTTACCCTTGCTTACCAAGACAGTTGTTGCAGCAAATTGAGCATCTGTACAAGCACATACCGGGCCTTCTGGAAACAAATCAGGAGACTGGAGATAGATCAAAGACCTTGTTTGGACTCGGAAGAGTCTATTTGAGGGGTATGGCCAGCTACCAAGATGGCAAGTTCCTGACTGCTAGCAGAATTAGCCTTGCAAAATCCTGAGTACTGCAAAATATAGGACATTATAACTCTCAGTGGTAGAATTCCTTTTTTGTATATGTTGATGATCTTGGATGGAGTTACCCAGGATGAGGTAGAAACGTCACTGAACCCCTCATAAAATCATAAGAGAAAAAAAAAAAAAAGACATGGGGTAGGGGACCACTTCATCAAGATCACTAAAGAATGGAGAGTGGAAATATAAGGGGAGGGAGCCAATCCTGCAAGACAGGAATGAGTGGGCCCTAAATTGTAACTCCTCTCTATGAGATTAAGATGGTAATGGTGATAGTCCCATATAGTGTTGGCCCCTTCCATGAATCTGTTGCTGATAATGTTCCCATTACTGCATGCTTTGGGGGAGAGCTGGTAGCCAGTCCAAAACTACTACCTTGCTCATGGTGCCTGGAAAAATCCACTGAGACACACCACCTAGTACTCATCCATGAAACTGACTGTTAACATTTAATTGTAGGACCTGAACTGAGCAAGCCAACCAGGACGGCTCTTCCTTCTTTTAGAAGGAAGAACTTGAAATCAATGCTGTGGATGCTGGTTAACTTATACTCAACCTCTGCACTGCAGTCAGATACTGGCCTTCTGAACTGGAAAATGAACACTTCCTAAACTGTTCTTACAATGGTCTTACTCTGCTGGCCTTCAATGAACATGATCAGCACCCTGGGGTCGTCACCCAACATCTATTCCTAATCGTCCTGCTGGTAGCCTACAGTGAAGACAGTAACCAAACCCAAAGCCCTTGTGGGTTGAAATGGAATGAGTTTCTGATGGAGTGGGAGATGATACCTAGAAGTCACCCACTGGAATTGGGGGAAGGGGGTAAAGAAGCGGTCTGAACTTCAAGCTTAACTTTCCAAAGATTGCTCCCTTCAGGCTAGCCTCCCAGAAAAGAATTTGCTTACTGCAAAGCTTCATGGAAACAAGCTGGTCTCAGAGCCAAAGGCCATGCTTGACCCAGTCACTAAATCATCTAGAGGTGGGGACATTAGAGGGTGTTGGTGTTTCAACTATGAATGCTGCTGTGGTAAACTGTGCAAGAGTAAGGCTTGGAACCCAGACCCTGATTATAGCAGGGAAGGGGTTGGTACTGCACCCAACCACTAATACTGAGCAGGCAGCAAAGGATTGGTACTAAGGGTGTGCCACGCGATCTTCTTATATGATGACCTGGCCCCAGATTGCACCAGGCAGGGACTGCTGATTCCCTAATCATGCCTCTTAAAAGCCCCCTCTCTCCCAGAGTCTGACATCTGGCCTTGCTAGACCTCTGTGTGCTGCCCTAGAATGAATGGGGGTCCTCTCCTACTGATCTTGTGTCCAAGAGCTTTCTCCAACACTCCGCAACTTGGTGTGAGTGCTTCTTGCCCATTTGTCCTATACACAGAGTAAGATCCTTACAGATAAGATGCACAATTCAGAAAGAAGATGCAGCCACTGATTTGCTGCAAGTGTTTGTCAATCCATGACTATTCCATGCCTGTTACTCCAGTATAGGTCTGAAGAAACTCGACCTGAAGAATGAGACTGCCAGCCCTTAAGCCAATGGGATCCAGGCCACAGTGTACACAGCAGCAGTGGGACTTGAACCTGACTGCTATGGTAGACCCTGGTCAGGGAGACTCTGGATGAGGCTCTGGTCACATGTGTGCCCACTGGGCTGAACATTGCCCCGGACTGCAACCATGTGCCCCATCCCTGTGACTGTGGCTTTGACTCATGTTCCTGATTGCTCTACACTTCCCTGAGGGTGCTGGAGCTCTGCCCTGAACAGCAGCCTGCTTGGTTGGACCCTGACAACTTGCTGTCTACTGGCTGATATCCTGTTTCAACCTGAATGGGCACCCCAGGATCCAAGATGCTACCACCTGCCTCTGAGCATAGCTGCAAATTAGATGTTGCTATGGTGCCATCAGTTGCTCAAGTGGACCAAGCAGATCATCTGTGAGTTAGCTACACATTGGCCACCTCTGGGAAACCTACGGCCAGGTGAGTCCCCACTACATTCTAGTTATGTATTCTTAATATTCTTGGTTTACTCTCCCCATGAAAATTCTGCCCCAAATTGCAAAAGCTGCACAGATCATTTTCAACATCATTAAGCATCAAACACTCTAATTCATTCAATCTCTATAATTTTCATCAACACTGACAGTCAATATTGTCCATTATCCATTAGACAATAATGGCATGGTTTCTAGGGCCTATGAACTGTTTAAGGGCATAGGAAAATATTTTAGATCTGATAAAAAAAATATGGTTCCCACACAAAATAGCACAATCTAAGTTAAAAATAATTCCAGAAGAAGTCATCATTCAGAAATTTTCATACCCAAACATTCTTATGGAAGATGGGTACATTTTATCATAATGTAGGGTGGGGTATCTAAAAGTGAGCAAGCCAAGAACCTTTGAATGTTATCTCAGAGCAGCCACACCCTGATCACATTTTCCAAACTCATCTTCACTCTGCCTCCCTCTGTCTGCCACTAAAATGTTATGAGCAACCATTATGTCTGGGGTTGGTCGGCACTCCAATATTTCTTGAATGAGTGAATGAACAGATGAGTGAATAAATGAAGGAAGCAAGGAATAAATCTTTCATTAGAAATGCATTCAGAGGCAAAAATAATCATGAATAAAAAAGAAAAAGTCAGAATACACGTACAATAGCTATCTGAAATTTATTGGGGCTACTCTTCAGTTTTCATTAACGACTTCTTAAACCCTTATTTTCATACATTATTTTGTGGCTTTTGTCTGGGTACAGTAATTGACAGTTCTTTGAGCTGCCATTGTAAATGACAAAATTTGTTGGACTCATATAAACAAAACAAATATTTTATTCTATTCTGTTGGGGGTTACTTCTATAGTAGAGAACATAGGAGGGATAAATTATATCTTACTAAATAACATTCAGGAATTTTCATGATTACCTAATCATGAATGTAAAGTCATCTTTTGTTTAGAACAGTGGTTATAAGAGCAGGTTCTGAAGCCAGCTGACTGATTAATATTAGCTCCACCAATAACCAGCGTCTTTGTGCCACAGTCCTCTTTAAATAAAAAAAAGTATAACAATTTTTGAAAGCTTAAAAAAGTAGTATTTATTTTGCCTATGAAGTGGGAGTAATAATAAGTTTAAGCAAGAATTGTACCTCAAAGAACCTGATCCCTTTTTTACAATTTGCCAAATGAAACTTTTCTTTTAACAATGGGCTAAAGGTTTAATAGTCAAAGTTATTAAAGTTTTAATAACTTCTCAAATTACAGTACCTAATATGTTTTCAGTGCATTATTTTATAATCAATCACCTATAATCTTCACATGCAGAAATAATCACTGTTAATTCCTTAGTGTATTGTACAGGCAAAAGATAATCATATTTTACAAATAATTTTTAGCTTGTTTTTCCACTTAACAATGAATCCTGAGCAACTTCTCAAATCAATACATATTAGGGGTTTCCTATACCCTTTAGAATAAAAGCCAAAGTCCTCACCTTGGACTACAAGATCCAAAGTGATATAGCCTAAGTCTCCTGTCTAACCTTCCCTCCTTCTACTTCTTACCCTGCTCCCTGAGCTCCAGCCACACTGGCCATCCTGTAGGTCCTTAAGCACCCTCAGGGCCTTTGCATTTGCCATGTTGGCCTCTCTCTAGGGCCCCTTTCCTCCAGATTTTCACAAGGCTCACTCCCTCACTTCATTCATGTCTCTGCTCTAATATAACCTTCTAACAGGCCTTCCCTGAACACCTTATGTAAAGTAGCAACAACTGTCTATACCCTTGCCCTACTTTATTTTTCATCACAGCACTTACCACCACTTAAAATTCTATTACATAACTATTTATTGTTAAAGCCATTTTTTTCCAGTAGAATGCAAGCTCCATTATTAAATCACGGATGTGTCTGCCTGTTTAAATCCCTGGCACTTACCAGGTTCTGAATAAATATTTGTTGAATGAATGAATGAATGAATTTTGCACTACTGTGTCATTTCATGACTGCTCAGCATTTGGTTGCATGGATGTTACTTAATATATTTAACCAATCCCTTGTTTTGAGGTATTATAAATAGTACTGCAATGAACATGCTTAAATACATTCACTTCAATACTTTTTGTTACTTCAGGGCTAAGTTGGTGTAGCAGTTTTCTAACTATCCTCACTTCCTCTTTTCCCTCCTCCCAAAGGGCGCACCATAGTCAGACCATGTTATATCACACTCCTTTCCATGCCTTGAATGCATAAAGGCTAATGTCCAAACTCTGAGCTTATTTCCCATCATTGTGCAGAAATACACTTTTTACTTAAAACAGGTTTCTCCTATCAGTTCCCCTAATCACAACTCAGTTGATGTTGCTCCTTCAAGTAGAGTATATCCCTATTTATTTCACTGCCTAAATTCCATCCATCTTTCAAATCCCCCAGCACTCTGCACTGATTCCATGTTGCCTTCCTTGTATTAGTCCATGTAATGAATGTCTCACTTTGAACTTCTCTGGCATTCCCTGTATCTGTATTGCAAGATGGCTCCTGATCACATTCTAGCCCCTGCTGTTCTCTGAGCTACAGTCTCATTAACTGAATTTTCTGAAGCACAAAATCCTTTATTTTCTTCTTTTTCAAAGTTCTATGCAGCACTAGGCACGAATAATAAATATTTAAAAAATTTAACTGTTGTCAAAGAATACATTTGTGGCAAAACAGGCAGTTTTGTTTCGTTTTGTTGAGGTAAGGAACAGCATTACCTATGCCAAAATACTTTCACTTTCCCATTTATTTCCTTTGCGTATTACCACCCACTGTCCTTCCATAAGTAATTTTAATTCTTAAATTCCTATATTCCATCCATTTTAAAGCACCACACAAAACATGTTCTTCATAAATTTTTGTTGTTGTTTCAGACCTTGGCTTGTCTTAAGATAACATTATTATATATAAAGTTATATTGAAAGCAGCATTTCTTTCAGAAATTAATGTAAAATCATGGTGGGGACATTGGTGCTAGGAAAATCACGGTGTGCCTTTCCTTTTCCAAGCATTTGCATACATGAGAAATCAAATGAAAATGGACAAAGAGTACTGTGATAAAAGGGGGGAAAACATCAAAATGGTGCAGCCCGTGGCCTGAGGGGCGTGTGGCGGGGCTGGGGAGGAGGTGTTCTGTCGCGGTGATGCTGGGAACTCTGGGCTGGGCACTTGGGCGGGAGATACGGCTGCAAGCAGTACCGAAGCTGACTCCACAAGCCGTATTTGCTTTTCGACCTCAATCATTCCCATCCTTATACTGAAGCCTCAAGTCTTTTCCTCCCCCTGGCTTTCTGGTTGCCTGGTCTCGGATCCCCCAAAGCACCCAGTGCAGCCTGGCGCATGTCCACTTACCGTCTTCCTCGTAGAGAAGACCCATGTGCGCCTGCGCTTCGGCTTCTTTCTTCCCACCGTCAAATTTGATCAGTTGAGCAATCTTAAAACATCGTTCATAAAAGTGATTCCTTACCCACTTGTCTTCAGAATTATTGAAGTAACAGGCCAGAGCATACAAGTTATTATATACATCTTCAAAGTATTCTTCGAAGAGAAAAACATAATAAACTGCATTAGAAAAAGGCTTCATGACACATCCCTTCAAAAGGCAAACCAATATATAGTGACATTTATTTTATTTTTTCTTAAAAGTATGATTAGATAATTTAAAAATCTAACTTAAATGCAAAATTAATGTATTTTAACTATGAAAATAATTACAATTGAAGGATATTCAGATTGAGTAAAGCAACAAAAATCTTTTCCAAAACTTAGAACGTGTTAGAAATTGACATATTCTTAGGTTAAAACACTAGACTTTACATAAGACAAAGGACAGGATGATACCTCCACTAGAAATGTGCTCAGTTGTTTTGAAGGAAATGAGTATGAAGTATTATCAAGTACTTTTCCCAGTAGAGGTCTGAAAAGGATTTACAGATTCCAGAGAGAAAACAATGTTTCTTAACCATGGCAAAGAGATGAGGTATATGAAAAAAGCAGAGAGGAAATGGAAATATCAGTCTTTCCACACAGAAGGAAAAAGAAATTGTGGAGTTGATTATATGAGAAATGGTGATCAGGATGACCCTATAAACTTCACACACTTTAAGTTTCCAGCAATGTTAAGAAACAGTGGATTTCTGTGCTTTTTGTTTCTACGAGTATTTCATTCTGTTGAAAATGCATAAATCCTAGTCATCTCTCTCACTCAGACAGTTGCTGGTTTATTATTTAAGCCATTTGTACATTTTTTTCTAAAGTGGTACCTGACTTATATGTACATAAAAAAGTATGTTAACATAGTGCTAATCAGTTTTGTAAATCCCATTGCAATAGTAAATTTGAACAAAATGTTTGTGTTAGTAAATTGTGCCTCAGTCCTGTAAATCCCACTCTAATAGTGATTATGAACAGATTAATAATCTTTAGGTCTTTTTTGCATTCATGCTGAAGAAACAGATGTAAATATGCAGTGGCCTCTGGGTTCCCCTTCCAAGGATTTTTTTATAACAATCATTATCTGTTAGAATTCAATGATACTAATTGTTCACTACGACCAGAAGAGTCAACCTGTCTATTCCCAAAAGGATTACAATTATGAAAAATATTTATACATTGCCCACTAGTATACTCCTATAAGATTAATACTAAATGGTTCAGAAAAATGAAGAACAGGTTAATAAAAAAACATAGCTTTCAAGAACTGTATGTAAGGCATTCCAATGTTTAAAAATAAATTTCTAAAATCTATGCCATTCCTTTACATATATTTCTTCATAATTCCATGGGAAGTTAAAATGTATTTCAAAATAAATGTACTTAGAAACTAAAGCATAAAAAAATTTCCCTATTTCTTAAGGAAGTAGGGATTTTAGAGAGCTATTCTACTTTGTAAAGGGCACTCTGAAGAGGAACAGCTTAGGTTTAAAACAGGGAGTAACCTGAGTTATTTATTTAAAATTAGTGCTCTTACCTCAGAACTAACTTCTTGTGGTTTATTTTTCCATCCTGAATTTCCTATTATAAATTGAGCATTAAAGTCTGTTTTATAATATTTTAAATTCTTTGTGGCATTTACTGATTAGAGATTATTATTTTTAAAAGCTTGTAAATAAAACATTTCATATCCTCCATTAATTTTCAAAGAAGGATATAAAGAGCTTTAAAAAAAAATGTGGTCCTGAAATAATTTTTGTATCTTTCACTATTTAAACCTAATAGAAAAATAGTCCCAAATGGTTTTTTTTTTGTCTGTTTGTTTTTGTTTTTGTTTTTTGTTTTTTGTTTTTTTGGTTTGTTTAGAATGAGTTATATAAGCTGTCAAGATTCCATATTTAAAGGCTACTTGTCAAACATGCTATTTTTCTGTGAAAAAATGGAGTATTTTTCAGTGTATTAAGAAAAAAGGAATATATTCAGGTTTTGAAACTTTGGACAATCTAGCTCTTTCTACATATTCTCTGTACTCTTTACATTTTAGGAAGTTTTCTCCTTACTTTTAGAGAACTTCCTTATATTGTCAGCAGGTATATTCAGAAGATGAAAACCGAGTTTTTTGTTGGGTTATTATTTAAACTAGTGTTCTTTATTATGCTTTCCAAAAAGGAGACTCTGTGATCAAATAAAATTTGGAGAGCCCCTTACTAATTTCCCTCTTTCAGTAACCACAATATGGCACCAGCATGTTAAAGGCTCTGCTAAGGCCTGCAATAAACCAATCTGTTTAACTTCAGTGGTGGTTCACCTGTTGTTTTCCAAACTTTTTTCACCAGACAACTATTTTTGCTTTCGTCTGCATAAAACCTATAAATATCCTGTGGAATTATGCTTAAGGAGAACTTACTCTGGGTATCTTAAGCAAAAGCTATTGGAGAAAAAGTTGCTGCTCAACCCTTGGCAATAATTTAAAGTCCAGAATAAATAATGTTTGAATTATCTATTGATTCACTTACCCATTGCTATCATTGCCATCTCTTCCCCAGCCTCTTGGGGCTCAAAGCCCTAATCAGAATACCACGGATGGTAGAGAGACGATTCACAACAATGGGTAATATAAATATATAAAAAAAAACTTGTCAAGGAGAAAGAAACACTTTAAAAGGAGGAAAATAATCCAAAAAGAAATAAGTGGCTTACTTTAAGCACTTCTTTGACACAAAAGAGCAAGAGATGTTTTCTAAAGTAATTTAAATAACTCTGGGTTTCTGCTCAGTAAGTCTCAGGAGACGGAAGTGACCCCAGATGACTATTGTTAGTGCCATAGCTTTGAATAAATGGACTTCATTGTGACCTTGGAGTGATGGTCTGTTCAGTGAGAAGCAATGAGAATTCTCAGAGATACGTTATTTCAGAATAACTGTCTTGGGACCCATGACCATATGGGATGGTATCTTGAAAAACTATAAACAGGTCTCTATATTCTAGAATAAACTGTATACATATGGATTTTAATATATAGCATTAATTCAAGTTTAATAATAACATTGAATGTGTATATCCCATTTCTAAGACATTACTAATTCAACTTGCAATTTTTTCCCAATAAAGTTCATGTGTTAAATGTGAAAAAAATTAAATGGCTATAAAAATAATTTTTGAAAGTCCATACAAAAATGTTTAATGTCCTTCAACTGAAGTATTTCCAATAATATTTTTCCAGTAATTTAAATTTCTATATTTCAGTGAGGCAAAGCCACTGCATTTTGTATGGCATAACAAACCTAACAGAAGAGTTACTCTGAGCAAATGCAATTTGCCCCATTTAACAAAACTAACCTTAGTTACTACGAATATGATAAAACACTTAGTAAAGAAAATATTTCCTTTCATTACTTATATCATGTATGCAAGACTTTGACTCTTATAAAATTTGGACTTTGCTAATGTTTTTGGAGTTGAGAAAACCCTTTATTTTATATGTATAGTTACTTTACTAAAATATTCTAAATTAAAATGCTTTCTACCTTAAACTCCACTATTTAACACTTAAGTTTCCTTATAATTACAAAATGGTTTATGACAAGTGGCTCATATTTACACTTTATGACATGATAGATTTGACTCGTATTTATGGTCTTCAGATGAAATCTTATTTAACACACTTAGTGAAATATTACAAAATTTTACTTAAAAAATGACCGAAGGGCAAATTTTATCTTGACTAATTCTACTTTCAGTGTAAATATCACTTCAGAGTTTGGGGCTGATCCTAGAACATAAGTATCTTTACAAAAGATTTTTAAAATAGTTAATTTCTTGAGAGTTTATGTGTAAATCACGTTTTAAAATTTACCAGAAGACTCTACTTTTAAACTGAATCCTCCTGTTGATTACTTTTCCTAATACAAATAATCTTCTCTTCTCTCTCCTCCCAACACACACCACACAAACACACCAGTTCACCTGTTTCATCCTTCAGAATTTCATTTATCTCATATTCCTAAATCAGGTCATGACCTGTTAGGAATATGTATCAGCCCTATTATAAAGGCTAAAAGGCTTCTGTTGTCCCTATGATGTTGTTTCCAAGTCCCCAACAACTTTCCCCAGTGTAGTACTGAGTAACAAAAATTTGCCTAGTACTGTGTTTTCCATAGAAAGGCCTGGAATGAAAGATAGGCATCGTTATGTTGGGGACTTAGTGCCTCTTTTAAAAGTCCTTTGGCATTTCATATGAAAAGCTGAAGAAAAAATAATTAGAACACCAAATTTATATGCCAAATTCTAGGATTTCCTATATAAAATGCTTATATAAAAGGACCAATTCCTAATATGTAATTGAGAAATACTTACAATACCACTATTATCATAATAGCACTTACAATATTTTCATCAGTACTTGAAATATAAATTAACTTTCTGGAATTTTTTTAGAATACAAAAAAAGCAATTTATCACAGTGGTGACATGGAAAATACATAAGTAACAATTTTACTCACAACTGAATTGCAGGCTATTCATGCCTTTCCACTATTAGGTAATATAGACTCTCGAGTCAAATCTGTAGGACTTCCTGATTAAACCTTCAAAGCCCATTATGCAAATGCTAGAAAATCAGCGTAATTATCAAGTTACAGTACTCTTTGTAAGTATCTCTTCAGTTAAAGTCAATATTCAGATTCCATATAAAGAAAAACTATGACAGCACCGTAATTAAGGATATGGAAGATTTTAATATATTGGAAAGTTCCAGAGATGTTATTAAGTGCTAGGCATTGTCTGTCCTGGCTTAGAATGACATCACCAAGAATCCCCTGTGTATGGGCAGCCTCAGAATTCCTCATCTTAATTCCATAAGTATGCCTAGTTGATTAGGCTGAACTGTGCTAAGTTGCCTTAATGTTTCAAATTCACACATACACAATTTGGACTCTTCCCCGAGGCCCTCTTGGCTGGGGCTCCTGCTGCACCCTGCCCCCCTGGCTCCCTTACGATTCCGTTCAGCAGTCTCAGCTCTAGTCAGGTGATGGTAGAAGCGGTCCAGCTTATCAGGCTGCTCTTCCAGGGGCCTCTGCTGCCAGAAGACGGATCTAACCCTCGCAGCCTCCCTCAGGGCCTCCCACTGCTTCATCAGCGCGAAGAGCTCAGTGAAGGACTTATGAAAACCCTCTCGCAGCATGTCCACACAGATGTTCTTCTTGTACGAGTTCCTGTAACTGGGAATAAGAATCAGAACACTCAAAGCTTTATTTTAATCCTTTAAATCTGTGCCGTGTTATTATCCTCTAATAATTAAAGGTTGAATGGCAAAATGCTTTTTTTTCCCCCTCAGTGGATGTACTGAAAGCTATCAAAAGATCTTTGCCTCTAATACTTATAATTGAACAACGCCAGCTTAATGAAAGATGCCAGGAGCTATCTAAATACAGTAATTTTAATGAAATCGCATTATAAATATATCAGTTCCAGAGCTGAGCTCACTTTGATAAGGTCAAATAAGCTAGTTGACTGAAAATATCCAAAAATACTTGACACACCAGCCCTCCCTTCCTTCCCCTCAAAAGTCAATAAGCCAAGGAAAAGTAAAACATGTCATTTAATACCAAAACAATGTACTTTCTATATTAAGTGATAAGTGGTTTCACTGTATGCTATGGAGGTCTATTTATTCATTCATTTGTGGAGAAAATATTTATCAAAACCTATTACTAAAATATATTTTTATTTTCAATTAGGATTGAGTTAATGGTTTGTTAGATTTATCATTCACTTCTAATTCATTAATAAATCATACACAAAGAGGTGAAGAGTGATAAGTGAATATTCCATTCATTAAATCAACAAATAGCTATTGAGTTTCCTACGAATTGCCAGGCACTGTTCTGGACCAAAGAAATTCAATGCCCATGTGAAGCATGCATTCTAGTGGGAGAACACACAGATAAATAAATTAAATTACAAATAAGTAAATAAATTGTAAACATATAATGTCAGATGGATGAGAATTGCTATATAGGAAATAAACACAGTTATGGAATAACAGCTGGGTGGTGGCTATTATTCCACACAAAAAAGCAAATGGCCAATGATAGAGCATTATATGAATTCCA
Source organism: Choloepus didactylus (assembly GCF_015220235.1). Taxonomy (NCBI): domain Eukaryota; kingdom Metazoa; phylum Chordata; class Mammalia; order Pilosa; family Megalonychidae; genus Choloepus; species Choloepus didactylus. The sequence continues at coordinate 159,740,378 of NC_051309.1, forward strand.
ATCATATAAAAAATCATATAAAAAATCATATAAAAAACAGGAGGCAATTATCAACTGGCACGATGTAATCCTATGTGATAAAAAGTTCAGCATGGAGTGGGAAGAGTACTCAATTAGAACATTCACGTTGAAGCCCAATTTCACCTAACTTCTCCGAATGCCAGTTGTTCTCATGTATAATGTGTATATTAATAATAGCTCTCCTTACCTCACAGGTTCTTTGGAGATTCTTTGAAGAACCAAATGAAATTAAGTATATGAAAATACACTGGGAAATGGGAAGCCCTGCACCACTGGTTCTCAACTCCTGATTATGCATTAGACTCATCTAGAGATGAAACAAATGAAGAAACCAAGCAAAACCAAATCCACCCCCATTCTCCAAGAATTTCTCACTCAGTGGAGCAGCCTAAGTATAAAACAAACCACACAGAGAGTGGTGAGGAGGGGAGAGTGAGATAGGAATTTAGAGAAAAAGGTAGAGCCCAGATCAGGAAGAGATCTAAAAGCAATGGTACAAAGTTTGGCCTGGAAGCTAGGAGTGATGTCAAGCCATCGAAGAGTCTGAGTCGGGGAAATGACCTGAAGAGATGCATTTTAAGAAAGATAGCCTGGAAGGAGTGTCCCAGCTGAGTGGGCACCCTCCCCCATCTGGCAGCCACATAAAGGGCACCTATTGCTGTAGGAATTTTCCATAGAAGAAGAAACCACATTCCTAGGCCATTAGGTCAAAAAGCACCAACTAGCATGAGAACAAATTTACTTGAAATGCGGAAGAGAAAATAAGAGGTTTTTGTTAGTTTCTGCCTTCCAATCCAGATAGGAGGAGAGCACCAGGCTGGAGGCAGTGAGATGCTGGAAGGCCTGTGTCCTTTCTCCCCTTCTGGCCAGTCAAATCTCAGAGCATGATCAGGGAGTAGAACAAGAATCAATGTCATATGGAATCCAGTGGAATTTAAGAGTAGAGAACCCTTGTGTCCTGCTTCCCATCTGGAGGGTGGAAGGATTACCAGTAACTAACTCTGCTTCCAACCCCCTGACACAAGGCATGGAAAGGAGCAGAGGTCACTGCATGAGTTTCTCCACAAAGGAAGATCAGAACTAGTCCCTATGCTTTCCCATAGCCCCTGGACTGTATGGGAGGAGTGTCGTAATTTTCCAGTGTGCCCCACGTATGACACAAAAGTTACTGGAAAGAGAGAGCTGGTTTGTCTGCCACAAAGTCCCCTGGCTACAGCAAGAGGATGTGTGCTGAAAGACTGTTGTATGGACTGCCCTGGGGAACTGAAGGAGGACTCAGCTATATCTCAGAGAATGAGCTACTGAAGGAGTCAGAGCAGCCTGTTTCCAGAACAGATTAAAAAGGATGGATCAAGCGCATCAGAGATGGACACCTGTCTAGGACCCCATAGGAATGCATTCAGCTTGAAGTTAAGAGAAATCTTGCCTCATGGTGCCTTTAAGTATAGAGGTTTCTACTCACAGTACAAGATGCCTAAAGAGAGGTGGCTGCTGGTCTTGGCGCAGTGGCCTGGCAAGTTCAAGGTCCATGTCTCTGTGATTATCTTGATTTTTCACTCTTGCTTGTTCCCCTACTGGTTGCTACAGAGCTGCTGCAGCTCCAAACATTGTGTACACATTCCAGGCAAGGAGGAAGAGGAAAGGAAGGCCCCAGTTGCCTCTTTCTCTGTTGTTGGGAAAAACAAAAGCATTCCAGGAACTCCTAGCAGATGTACACTTTGTTCCCATTGCTGCAAGTGAATCTGGAAAAACGAATATCCTAGCTGCTCCCGGGCACATTATTGAACTAAACAAAACTGGAGTTGTTAGCAAAGAAGAAGGGGAAATGGATAGAGGAAAGGTAAATTCAGTTTCTATAACAAGGTCCTAGATCAAGATCTGAACGTAAATGCTGATAACCCCACACCCCCAGGGTTGTCATGTAAAATGCAGGATGCCCAGTTAAATCTGAATTTCAGATAAACAGCAAATGATTTTTAAGTATATGTACAAATATTGCATGGGGCATACTTCATACTTACAAAGATATTTGCTGTTTATTTGAAACTCAAATTTAACTGGACATTCTGTATTTCTCTTTGTTAAAGCTGGCAACTCTCCCCACGGCCCCCATCCCACTCCCTGACAGTGCTATGGTGCTTCTTTACAGGAAACAGGGTGAAAGGAAGAAGTTTTACAATCTTTGACTAACCCGAGAAATCACTGAATTGGACTGGTTATTTGAGTGACAAGATTGGATTTTTCCACTAGGGAGGATCAAAACTCAGGGCCAGAAATTAAAATTAAGTTATAAAATAATAAAGATTTCCAATTTAGCATCCTTGAGTTTGGGACTGAAATTCACTGATCCAAGAGAATGAATGGGAGGTAAGCTTGGAAGCAGGGAGAAGTGATGGGAGACACTGGTTGCTGGTTAGTTAATGTCAAGGAGAGTGAGGGGGCTGAAACTGGGGTAAAGGTGTGAGGAAGAAGGAAAGTAGATAGATGCAAAACAAATTTAGGAGATAGAAATACTGATTTTTTTGGTGACTGAGTGGAAAGAGAAGAGCTAGGATGACAACCAGGTGTTTTTGGACTGGGTAATTGGCAGTTGGCAATTTGCTGAAGAGGAGAAAACAAAAGAAGGAACGGGTTTGGAGAAAGATAATGAGTTCAGTTTCAGGTAATTTGAGTTTGAGAAGACCAAGGGGTCATCTAAGTGGCGCCCCAGAAGGCAGTTTGGGGGTTGGAGGAGGGCAGTTTAGAAGGCCTGAGAGAACAAGGTGCTGGAAACCATCCTTGCTCCAGACAAGCACTGCCACCTTTATATGTTTATGCTTTGGCTGCCAGCATGTGTTCCTATGAATGAAGAAAGCAATTCTGAGGCAAAAATAAACTGAATGACAAATAAATAAAAATTAAAACTCTGACTTTAGACAATAAGAGTAAAAACTAGATAGAAGTCAGGAGGCTGCCTCAGTTCTCATTCAACAGGGATAGAAAGGCAGAAAATCACTCTCTGGACCTCATTTTGCTCTCCTGGAATACTAAGGGTGATTTTGCTGTTTTTCATCCATCCAGCGTCAGGTGGCAACACTCCAAAAATACTTTTGGGAATTACCTGTCTCACATTGAGTGTAGTGTAGCCTTGGTGGGACTGGAATTCAAAGATTCCCTATTCAAGGAGTGGGCTAGTGAGCCAAATTAGGCTAACTGGCCTGTCTCCAGGGATTTTGAGTCTTGAGGCCAGAAACATAAGAGTGTAGAAGGTTGTTGGAGCACAATCAATCAGCAGCTGTGTCCTGACAAAGCTCTCAAGTAGTTCTTGAACCCAGATCCCTTAAAAGTTCCCATGTCTTGGCCTTTTCTTAAGAGCTGGGTTCTCTGCCAAATTCAGCAAATTACCTGATATCCTTCCAATAATTTTTTTTTCCCCACTTAAGTTAGTCAGAATCAGTTTCTGCTGCTTGTGACTAAAGATCATCGATTCAGAAGGGATTGGACTAAATTATTGCCAAGACATTATTCAGTCCCCAAACATCCATGATATATAACTAATATCAATTTTTAAAATTTCTAGTAAATTTTTTATAATGAATATTCTTTGGAGAGGAGATTCCAAATAGAAATGTATTTAAAAATACATACATAACTATGTTGATATTACCTCTATTTTATACACACATTTGTATGCCACTGTTAAAGTAAGCCTCCTTGCTAATACTTGAGAGCAAGAAAGAGCAATTATGGCAATTTACTAAGTAAGTTCCTATTTAACTTTCATAATCAACTTGAATTATTTCTTTTAAACAAAATAATCTTCATTTATTAAAATAAGCTGAGTTTCTGCAAATGAAAATCCATGTCAATTTCTATATTCTATTTGGATTTTTCAGGTTTTATACTTCACAGCAGAGGACTAAAGTCAAACTTCACTTGCCTTATGGAGAAGGCAAGTGTTTTTTAAAACAAAAGTAGAAATACAAATAGAATTCAAATTCATTATATTGTTTATTCCATTTGGATATGAAGTTTTGAGGTTTTGATTCATTTATATGTTAAAGCATATGAATATTAGTTTAAATGAAAATATATTGTTTTTAAGTACCAGAAGAAGAAAAATCTCCTTGATCAGAAGCCCTTACACAGGGTGAAAGTGATTGAGAATTTTGGTGAAATTATGAGGAAAGCTGATATTTTGGAATTTAAGGAGCACTCTCCTGGCAGAAACTTTGTATTCACAGAAGCACAAGTTGTGACATCAATCGACAAGCTGGACATCTATGAATCTGCATCCTAAGGACACAAAATTTCACATTTGAAGATCTTTGCTATTGCAAATAACAGGCTGCACTGGGATAAGGAATGCAATTGGAGAATAATGGATTTAAAAATGGAATTAAGTGGTCATGCATTTAATATGGGTTTTATTACCATTTTACCATTTAAAGGCATTATTCTATGGAGATTCTGTGTAGCTATTTTGAATGTACATAAAAATTTCCCTAAAAATTTCTGAGATAAAAAAATCCATAAACTGACAGAAAGTAACACTGAATAATATGACATAACTTGGTAGCAGTTGAATGTGTGGAGCTCCTGGAAAATGGCAGCTTACTCTTAAACAGCCATAGTGATATTAAATCATTTTAAAATTCCAACTTAAACTATTTTGAATAGCTGCTATTTATAGAGCACCTACAATGTGTCAGGCATTGTATAGACATCATTTCTAACCCACACAATAACTCTACAAAATACTACTTCCATTTTTACAGATAAAGAAACTGTCTTCAGTGAAGCTGTGACTTGCCCAAAGCCATACAAGCTAGTAAGTAGCAGAGTTGGAATTCACAAGCAGGCTTCTCTGGCTGCAAATCCCCCACACTGCCTCCTACTATATCAAATATTGTTGATTTTTCTTCTCCTTTTCCTCCTCCACACAGTTTTCTATTTGCATTAATTGTTTAGAAATTTTGACATAATTTCACAAATATGATGTAACTCCAGTTTTAAAGCTGAACTGCTCATCTATGTTAATCCGTGTTATGTTGGATTAGGAAAAGAGATTGGTATCCTTCCGTAACTAATGTGGAGAGAATCACTGCCCACCGCCACCCCCATCCCCACCTCCTTTAAAAGGGAGCTGACTGGCAGTGGCAAACATGCAAACCAAATTAATCAGATGTTATTCGCACTTGAAGATGTAAAGACTAACAAAAAAAACATTAACAAAGACAAACCCAGGAAAGGATAAAGAGCACACAATTCTACAAATATGAGAAAATGAATAAATGTTATGGATAGATATGACAACTAATTTTATTCTCTCTGCCCATAAAGGTACTTATATCAATTATTAGGTGGACATTCAAAATCAAAATGTAGTATCAACTATTCAAACATATTTAAATTTTTTTCATATGGTGAACTAAAACTACTGTATCAAGGTGAAGCTCACATTCAATAAAATATTTCAAAAGTAGTTCAATAAAAATATACTTTAAAGCAAGACCATAAAATTTTTATTAACTCTGACAAAGATAAACTCAAAAGATACATAATATCAAATCAAAAATTGGGATAATATTTTATTTCATTATGTTAATATTTATAAGCCACTAGTGGGTTATCTTTGTGGCTCTCAATTATAACAGCCTTACATTCATATTGGAGGGATAAATGTTATTGGAATCACCTACAGGATAATTACATTGACTCTTAAATTAAAAGTTAAATAGCTTCAGTTAATACAGTTTCTGTGGAATAAAGTGAATCACTATTCTCACACATACATATCAGCAAAGGTACATATTCCATATAATTAAAATGAAAATAATAGCCATTTCTTGACATATCCACACTAACATAAAAAATCATATTGTAAGTTTTTTGAGTATGTTTTATAGTTTTCCTGGGAAAAGAATAAATTTTTCCCTAAACAACTAAACCAAAAATATAACATTTCCCTAGCCCTGTGAATCTATAAAGAGAAGTTAGGAAGAAAAAATATTTGTCTGTGTTTGAAGTGACTTTAAGCATATAGGATTACAACTAAAACTGAAAGCATTTTTTCTGAATTATACACATTCAGGTTTTTAACAATTATTAGTTAATTATTGGTTAATACTAGTTAAGAACTACACTACCATCACTCATTTATATTTTTGTGTAATAACCATTGGACAATTAAGATTTTTAAGACTTTTAATTTATTTTCCATATACTTTAAAAATAGCAAAAATTTGTTATTATTTTTAAATTTAAGATTTCCAATGAGTTGTCTGGTCTCTGGGGGCATCTACTGGAAATTTAGCAAACTGCAGTCATATCATGTAAATTTGATAACTTTCATTATCCATCTTAATACAGATATCATTTTAACTGATATGCAAATAGGGCTATACTCAACAGAAGATAAATGTAAAGTTATGCATGGTATTCTATCTCATCCATCTGGTAACAGCAAAACATGTAGCTGAATATGAGATCAGTTAACAAACACTCAGTTGTTAAAAATGTAAATAGGGCAGGTGGCATATCACAAAATAATAGTTTCCAAACCATTCCATTTTCATGGCTGGAAAAATTAGAATTATATTTTAGAGATAAACATACACATATCCGACAAAACATTTTTATTCATCTGAATAAAATGTATATAAAGCACTTTAAAAATTGATGATTTCTTGAAAACAAATCATTTTGCACCTCAATACGTCCACCAATCATAAGTGACCTGCTTATTGTATGTATGACTCAGTTTAAGTTCTTATATATTGTATCCCACAAAGCAGAATTTATTGCACTTGGAACAAAAGAATCTATCCTTTATTAAAATTTGTCATTATAATTGTAATTAGTCAGTATAAAATGAACATTGTTATTAATGTCTCCTAAACATTTTAGGGGAATTTCCTTACAGAATAATGAACATACAAGGAACATAGTGTAGTCTGTGCACTTACATATAGTTTTAATATATACTGCAATAAACAAAATAACTTTCTAAGTGAAATTACTGTATCTAAGCTTAATCATGTAAAAAGAATTTTAATATCACACCGCTCTAACAATCTTCATTTTCTTTGTGAAATTTATACTTCATATTTGTTTTAAGAAAAAGCAGAAAAAAGGGAAAATAATTTTGAGGGTATAAGTACTGTCCAATATTTTTATTGTAATATATCTTATATATTCCTATAATTTTATATAAAATCCTCTTAATAAAGACTTAAATATATATTTTAGGTTCATTCCAAACATCAACATTCAAAAAGCATTAATGCAAGTATTAATTTACACTTTTTCTGGAAATTTCATTGGCATTACTGTCCAAATAATGCTATAAATAATGTGACAACCACTTTTAATTGTGTAAACTGAAAAAACTAATCAGCATAAAAATGTTATGAAAGTCACAACATAAGTATTAACATAGCAGGATTTTTGGTTCAACTTAGATTTATAGTGACTTGAGAACCAATTTGATAAGTTAAAAAATAAATGAAATCCCTGCCTAGAAATTTATGGAATCGAATTTAAAACAATGAAAAGGTTAATAAATTGAATCTTTGAGGAAAATGTTGCATATGTAAATTTTGCTTGATATGTTTGAAAAATATAAATTTTCATCTATTAATAATGAAAGTTAGAAAGTGACACTTTCAACATTTTTAAAGTGCATATACAAATTGGAAAATGCCATTTGGAAAAAACTAACCCAAGTTCAACCATTTATTCTTAAAAAATTTAATAATAACTAAGAAATAAAATCTACCCCATAGTATTTTCTAAATAGGACTATCACTAAAATAATTCTCTCAATACGTAGTAAAATATTTGAAAATTTAATCCACAAAGAATTCACTCAACAGCACAATAAAATTCATTTAAACAAGTGCGACTTTTTTTCAGGATATACGGCATTTTTGTGTAGACTGGAAAAAGATTATTTCTCAGACTCAATTATGTTAGAATTGATGGTTAGCATAAATGCCAGTCACTTCTGGTGAGAACAATAAATGTTAATAAATCAAGTAGTATTTTCACTGGTGATTGTTACCAGATATCAGAGGAGAGCCGTGGTTAGTTAGAAGACAGTAAAAGACTGCAACCTTTGCAATTGCTTTAAATATTTCTTTGAATAACACAAAGGAATTTTTTATGTGCATACGCTGTTAAAAATGATTTACTCATTGGTCTTATTCAACCAAATATTTAAAGTACAGTGATTGTAATCGATCTGAAATGAATAAACTATTCATCAGTCAAAATAAAGAGTTTTACCAAAACCTTTACCCATATAGCTGCCACACAGGATTTTAACATCATTCATTTTCTTTATTGGAAAATCTCAAACATAAACACATTGAAAAGGTTTTTCTTCAGAACTTTTTACAAAAAAAAAAATGTTTTAAGTCAAAGATCAGGTGTGGAAAAGTATAAAAATTACCATTGCTTAATGAGAATTTTCAGTGAAACATTTTGCAGCCAGAAGTATCTAACACTTGAGTCCAAACAGCTTTGGTTAAATAAGGATTCTTTTCTTTCAAATTACACTGTAACTTCCAACTATATTTAAACTGTAAATAAGGATTCTTTTCTTTCAAATAAGGATTCTTTTCTTTCAAATTACATTGTAACTTCCAACTATAGAAAAAAGTTAAACATAAGCTTAAAATGAAAACATAAAAATAAGCTTGGTTTTTGAAGTGAATTGTAAATGATGAAAAAAGAAATCAGAATAACATAATTCAATTATATTCTGCTCCCCGATATAAGTGAAAACAAACATGAGAAAAAGAGGAGGAAAACAAAAAATGAGCTACTTTCTACATGAAGACAAACAATGAAACTGCAAAAACATGCAAGCATGGTAATACTAGCTTATCAACTGCATATTTTTGTCTAAATTAGTATTTACAAATTTTTATTAACATAAAACTGCATGGAATATAATATTCACTCTGTTCCTTAGAAACAATTCTGTGATGCCCTCCAATCTTTTTGAAATTCAAATATTTATAAAATTTTGTCTCAAATAATATCATTTAATTTTTTTTTCTTTTGGTCTTCTCTCCATACATCCTTATAAATAAAAGAACTATCATTTTTTTCCATAAAACTGAGTGAAATATCAAACTTTTAATAAAAATCAAAAGCTGCAGAATATAAAAACCAAACTTAGTAAAAACAACAAGTTACATTGAAAAGAAAACTTCAGCTCATTGTGTTCTTTTTTATTAAAGTATGTCATACATTTTATCTTTGCAAGAGTTTGATGAGTTTTGCAAGTAAAATTCTGTTTCCTCTACACTCACTAATAGTCATGAGAATCTGTAGTTTGCACCTTCCCATTAAAAATGCATTGTATTTTTTTGAAATTATTCACCCCGCCTTTTATCCAGATCATGTCTTTGAAAGGAGGAAGTAGATAATAAATGGAATAATTCATGATTTCCCATTAAATATGAAACTTTCTTTTGCAGAGTTTAGAAAATGAAGTTCTACATAATGTACAAAAGTTGATTAGAACTTTTTTAACCTTTTCAAGAAAAAAACCTTTCACATTATATAAGTGCATGAGGAGGTTTCTTCGGAAAAGTAAACTAATCAAATTTTTACACCTGTAGCTTTGTCATATATATTCTGATGTTGCTCCCTCCTTATATTCCAAACATATATTCCCTTATATTCCTTCACAATACTTAAGAAGTATTGAAATGATTGCAAGAAAAATAGTATACAATGACATATAAACATGATAGGTATGTAAAAGAAATGCAACTAATGTTTAAATTACAAAGGGAAATTCACATGAATTAAAAATGAAAACAAAACATAATCCATGCTCTTTTCCGCAATGTAATGGTACATAGTATAAGTGTAAATGACAAAACCTGTATTCAGATTTTCTTACTGACATTTCTTCCAGTGTGGTAATGATACTTTGTCACACAAAGAAAAATAAACATTTATAAAGCTTCTCCACAAACTATCCATTGGCACTCTGTTAACGTCAATGTTCTATCTTTTCTTTGAATAACATAAAAAAAAAAATGAACCAAATGATTTTTACTCATTTTGTTTCTCTTATTCTGTATTTCCTGGATAAGAAATATGAAGTAAATTTAACTGAAGAGTAATGTTAAGTTCTTGACTATTTTAGGGAAGTAAGTCATCTCTTTTCTTTGGGGTTTTAAATCTTTATCTCAGGAATAGTTCATCTTTTCACTAAACGTTTAATTTTCCCCAAATCAAGAAACAAATTCATAATATATTTTTCCCCTTCAAATGTGGATGCTCAGAAGATAACCACCAAATTGTAAGTCATGTAAGAAATCTTTTATATTCTATGCTCTTTTTATGTTTACAAAAGGGGTATATAGTGCACATATTAACAGTGAAGCCAGGTTTTCTCACAGATCATATGTACAAAATCATTAATCTTCTGGAACAAAGGTAAAAAAAGTAAATTAATCATTTTGATGCCTTGGTCAGATAACATACACATATAAACATCTTGAATGTGATATTAATTTTATTGCAGCTATCTTAACATTTAGAAAATTCCTTGCTATATGTCAATATATATACATCAATAAGAATATTGTAAGAACAAAAAGAAGTATTTGTAGGAAGATAAAATAAAAGAGCCATGAATGCAAACTTTTAAAAAACAATACAAACGAGATATGCAATAGGGATTGTAACTTCCTGGAGGCAGAGAACAAGTCATTTGTTTCTCTTGTATTCCCATATAATCGTGCAAATGTCAAAAAAAAAGGCCTGTGTAATATTATTAATATCAGAAAAAATAGAATTCAGGCAGAAAAAGATAAAGGGGCATAGGAATAGCACAGATTCAAAAATAGGTTGGTTTACTGAGAAGTATAGTAATTAGGAATGTAGCTAATAGCATAATTTTAAAATATATACAATTAACAGAACAATAATGAGAAATTGATTTTAATATTTGTTTCCCTCAGAAACTTATAGAGGGAAAAAAGATTTGAAAAACATTTGTTTCTCTTGACTGAAATAACAGGCTCAATCTAATTATTAGATTACAGACAGATTCCAATAGATTTTTCTATACAGAATTGCCTACCAAATACACAGAAAATATATACTTATTTTAAAATACACAAAAAATACTTATAAACATTTACCATGTACTGACCACATTGAAAATTTCATAAACTGATATCATACACGGCATACTGACTGAGAACAAGTAAACTCCCCAGTCCCGCCTTCCACATCCACCACCCCTGGAAAAATAAAAAACAAAAACAAACAAACAAAAAAACAAATTACCTGAAAACTTACAAATGCATTTATTAATTTACTCATTGTCTAAAGGAGAAACCCTAATGGAAATTTTCATGTATTTAGAATTGAAAGACCAAAAAAAAGCATTAAATGTCAAATCCTAGGAGAAGACATCATCACAGTATTCAAGGAAATTTATAGATTTAAATGCATTTGTTAGAAAACAAGAACAACTGATAAAAGTGAAAAGCTTTCAACTCAGGATGCTAGAAAAAAAAATTCTAACAAAATAAACTCAACAAAACAAACCCCAAAAATAACCTGAAGGAAATATAAAGGTAAATGCAAAAATTAATAAAATAGAAAACAAAAGTTGAACCATAAGACAAAAGAACTTTGGTTGTGAGAAAGGAAAAATAAATCTTTCAAGTGTAATCAAGTAACACAAAAATAGACATGTCACCAAATATAGTACCAGGAATGAAAAAGGGTATATAATGTACTCTTAAAATTACAGTAACAGCTAACTTTTATTGCATGCTTATTACGCGCCAGTCACCATTCTCAATACTTTACATGTATTATCTTCTTTAAATTTTACAACATTTTTATGAGATAAGCATCATTATTATTATCTTCATTACACAATGAGGAAACTATGGCACAAAGATTTTCATTAACAAGCCCAAGATCACACACCTTGTGATGAAGCTGGGCTACCACATCCCAGACAGTTGAACTCTAGAGCCACAATTATCTTCATTACTACCTCCAGGAAATAGGGAACATTTCCATAGACACAGAAGAGCTTTAAAACATCATCTGAAAATATGTTAAATTTTATCACAACAAATACAAAGAACCTACATAAAATGGGCACTTATTTTTAAAAAATATCAATTACCAAAACTGGTTCAAGAAGACTTACAAGACCAATTACAACGGAAGATCTACTTCTCCTAACCCCATCTCAACCCCAGCCCCTCGCTTCTGTGGCCAAAGCAGTTAACTATTTGATTTTGCAGGTGAGTTCTGCCAAACTTTCAATAAATAAGAAACTCCCATCTTACCCAAAATGTTCCATGGCATAGAAAAAGATAGCAAATTCTTTAGTTCATTTTACAAAATCCCCAAAGGTTAACATAAGAAAAGAAAGTTTAGGACAGTGTCATTATCCCTTAGATGCAAAAATCCTCATGAAAGAAAGTAAGATGGAGAGAAAGAGAGAAAAGAAAGAAAGAAAGAATTCTTAGTAACACATAAGTAGGGTTTATTTGAGAATTTCCAAGGATGATTCAAAATTAGAAAATCTAGTAAATTTATGATAATCTCAGTCAAAAATTATTTAATAAAGTTCAAAGTTCATTTATGATTAAAGAAAAGGAGGAACTTAAAAAAAAGTGAGTTCTTTATCTTGAAAATGAGCATCTATGAAAAATCCATGGCAAAAACCTCCATGTTTTATGATATGTCAGAATCACTCCTGTTAAAGACAGGATCATGAAGGGATGTTGTCACTGCTATTATTTAACACTGGTGTGGAGTACTACCATTGAGGTTTTATTGGGATTGCAATGAATTTATATATTACTTTGAGAATTTGTATCTTTAAAATACTGAGTCTTCTTACATATTAAAAGTGATAGTTTTCCTGACTCTTGATAAGATAATCTAAAATTCATAGGATACAGCTAAAATACAAGAAAACCTGCTCATTTGGAAGAAAGAGGGAAACTGTTTGCCAGAAATAACAATATGCCCTAACTATATTAATAAAAAGAGTTGTGGTTATTGACACAAGAAAGAGCAAATCAGTGAGACGGAAAACATAAGTTTATGTGTACACACAAAGTGAAATTTGGTATTTAATAAAAATGGCATTTAGATTCAGGGGTTAAAAGATGGATTATCCACAAAATGTGTTGGGAATAAATGATGCTCTACTTGCAAATTTTGTTGGTTTTATTTTTATATTACTATTTTATCCTATTATTGTTTTTATATAATATGTATACAGAATGTTATATTGCCTTTCTACCTTAAATAATACACTTAAGTTGTCACTTCCTGATCATCTCCTTGACCCTAACATATGGGACATGTACATATTAAACCTTACCACCAAGATCCTTCAGTGGCTTAAATCAGATCATTTGTTATAGTAACTCTTTTCTGTAGACATTTCTTTATTTTGGTCTTTGGGGTTCAGTGCTTTGTTTCTCAATCCCTGCATTATCTGAAAAAGCTTTTATTTGGCCTTCCCTTTTGATTTATCACACAAGATGTGTGATCTTGAGCTTGTAAATGAAAATCTCTGCCACAGTTCATTTGTGTAATGAAGATAATAATAATGATACTTATCTCATAAAAATATTCTATCTGAATATAGAATTCTAAGTTAAAAATAACATTTCTGCAGATTTTGAAAGCACCCTTTTTCTTTCTTCTAGAATGAAGTGTTACTGCTGAAGAAGGTGATGATTGCCTTATTACTTGATGACAACCTCTTCCCACACTCGTGAAAGCTTCTAGTATCTTCCATTTAGTCACATTGTTCTGGAAATTTCATGAATATGTATCTAGGTGACTTTTCCCTTTTTCTCTTTTTCTTTTTATTGTTTTGGGCTTCTTTTTTTTTTCATTTGCTGGTTACTTTCATAGTCCATTTCAGCCTAAAGATCTGTGTGTTTTTCAGCTATTATCCTCCATTTCCTCCATTTTCACTATTTTCTCTTTCTGGAATTTCTACTAGATAAATATTCTTCTGGACTGATATAGTGTATTGCATGACTTTAAAGAATGTTTTCTATTTCTTTCCTCTTTTTTGATTCATGTGCTGAGAGGTATCTTGTCTTTCTCTTCCAGCCCTTCTACTGAAAAAAAAATTTTTTAAATTTCAGCAATCATTATCTTAATTTTGAAGAATCATTTTTCTTTTTATTGAGGATTTTTTTTAGCATCAGGTGCATCTGTTGGAATGTAAGATTTTCTACAATTTCTTTAAGAAAAAAATTAGAAATGTTTTTAAGCTCTCCTTTTCCTTATAGAACCTTTGTTTCAGCTGAGCTTGGATGTTCTCTTTGTTCATCTTTTATTTTTTTCTTTTGTGTTGTGATATTTCCTCAAATATTAGAGGATATTTGTCCACTCATAATGATGAATTTCTCGATTTCTTAATATAGGTAGGGTGCATGAGTGTCCTCTGCTGGTAAGCTTCATTCTGAGGTGCACGGTGGGGAGGACCCAGGCAGGCTACTCCCTGCACCCACGGCAAATGAAAAAGACTTTACACGGTGCACTGGCTTCCCTGTTAGAAATATAGGAAGATTGCTATTTGTATTTAGGATTTTTTGCATGTATGCTGATAAGGAATATTATTTTGTGGTGCTCTATTTATGTAATAGCTTTTTATGGTTTTAGTATCAGGGCAATGCTGTTCTCATAGAATGCACTGAGAAGTATTTCCTCCTCTTCTATTTTTTGAAATAATTTGTACAAAATTGGCATTATCACTTCCTCAAATGTTTGGTAGAATTCAGCAGTGTAACAAAATGGGTCTGGAAATTTCTTTGTGGGAATTATTTAAATTATGAATAAGACTATCGAAATTCTGTATTTCTTTTGGCAGGTTATTTTAAGAAATGTAGTCATTTCATCCAAGTTATTGAATTTATCAACATAAAATTTATTCCCTAATTAGCATTTTCATACCTGTAGGATCTGTAGTGAAATTGGTCAATTATGTCATTTCTCTTTATCCCTCATCAATATGGCTAGAAATTGATCAATTTTAATAATTTTATGAAACTTTTCAAAGAACCAGCATTTAGTCTCATTGATTTTAAACTGTTCTATTTTTCTAATATAAGTTAATATAAGTTAATTTTATAAATTTCCCTTTAAGTACTGTTTTAGTTGCATTGCACAAATTGTGATATGCCATGCTTTCTTTTTCACTTAGTTCAAACAATTTTCTAATTTGCCTTTTGATTTCTTCTTTGATCCTTCGATTATTTATAAGTATGTTGTTTAGTTTCCAAATTTAAAGGGATTTTCCAGGGATTTTTCTGCTATTATTTCTAATTTAATTCCATTGTGGTAAGAGAACATAATTTCTATGATTTAAATCCTTAAATCTTAAAAGTATATTGATATTTATTTTATGTCTCAGAATATGGTCTACTTTGGTATCTGTTCTATGTGTGCTTGAAAAGAATGTGTGTTCTTCTGCTTTTGGGTGGTATGTTTTATAAATGATAATTATTTAAGCTGATTAATGGTATTGTTCATTTTTTCTATATCTTTACTGATTTTTCTATCAATTATTGACAGAGTGGTATTGGGATCTGCAACTATAACTGGAGACTATTAATAGACAGCTAGACTTGTCTAGTTCTCCTTTTATCATTTTTGCTTTATTTATGTTGAAGTTCTATCATTAGGAACATAAATATTAAGGATTATGTCTTCTTCATGAGACAACTCCTTTTATCATTATGAAATGTTGCTTTTTATCCCTGGTGGTCAGGATTGAATCATGTTCCCCACAACGTTATGTTTAAATCCTAACCCCTGGTCCTCGAGGTTGTGAACACATTTGTCAGTAGGACTTTTGAAGCTGTTATTATCAGTTAAGGTGTGGACTCATTCATGAGCAGGATTTTTTTAAATGTATTTTTTATTGTGACCTTTAACATATATACATTACAGTGTTAACTTTCAAAGCATGATTTAACAGGCAGTTAGAGAGCAAATTTCAAAGAATGTCATGGGTCACAGTTCCACAACTTCAGCCATTTCCATTATTGTAAAATACAATGTACATACAGAAAGGTGTTAACTTTTGATGTACAGCTCAACAGGCAGTTATATAATTTCAAAAATTGTTATGAGTTACAGTTCCCCAGTTTTACTTCTTTCCTTATTATGCAATACAGGGGATATACAGAAAGGTGAAGAATTTCAAACCACAATTCAATGAGTAGCTACAGAGCAAATTTCAAAGGATATTATAGGTTACAGCTCCACCATGTCACCTACCTCCTTCCAGCTATTCCAACCCCCCAGCATCATAGACCTTTGTTAAATTTTACCTTGTTTGTTGCTACTCCTTCCTCTCACCTAATCTCTTTCTCCATCTTCAGGGGGGTCTAGGCAGTGAGCACCCTAAATTGTTCCTATTGAAAAGGGGTGTTGACAGTATGGGGAAGGGGGCTGCATCTGATTGTTGTCCTTAAAGTGGCTGTTGCCTCTGGGTTTTAGACTTGTCTGACATAGAAACACTGGTGGATTTAAGTTTCTGAGAGATAAACCTTAGCAAGTGAATCTTTTATAGAATCTCAGGTAGGGACCTAGGTATTTGGGGACTACTTTTGGTTAGGGCATGGCACACTGTGCATGGCACACTGTAGCCATTTTGGATGTCTAGCTGGAGCTTGCATAAGTGAAACTTCTAGGATAGCCTCTTGACTCTATCTGGGATCTCTCAGCCACTGTGACCTCAGCTTATTACCTTTCTTTTTTTTTTTTTTTTCTTTTCTCCCTCTTTTGGTCAAATAGGCATTTTCAATCCCTCACTGCTAGGGCCCGGCTCATTCCGGGGCATCATGTCCTGTGTTGCCTGGGAGATTCATTCCCCTGGGAGTCATGTCCCTCTTGGGGTGGGGGTGGGGTAGGCTAGTGAATTTATTTGCTGAGTTGGGCTTAGAGAGAGAAAGACCACATCTGAGCAACAAGAGGTTCTCTGGAAGTGCATCTTAGGTATAATTATAGGAGGGCTCAGCCTCTCATTTACAACCCTGTTTCACAAGACCAAGCCTCAAGTCAAAGCCTTGATTTTTTAAGTAGTGGGTAAACTTCACTTAATATACTTTCTATCCAAACTAAATGGTCAGTTTCTTACATTTATCTTCACTTAGTTATACAACCTCATCACTCTCAACTTTAAACACTTATCACAGCATGATACATCCCAGAGTTCTTATCAGCTGCTAATTATTCATCCTTAGTATTAATGTAGTGTTGGTAAGATATTTCTATTAAGCATAGTCTTTAATATGTAATGGGTAGTTTTTCCATATACCCCTTTGTTGCTAACTCTCTGCACCAGTGTCATACCTTATAAGCATATCATGCTAATATTTAGGTTTGTGGTGCTACTCTGTGGGTTACATGCCTTTAAACAACCATTTATGAACATGTGTGCCTTCAATGAGTCACTGATACTTATAATCCCATTAACGAACCATAGTCACACCTGATCATTCCCATACCATTGAGTTCATCCTCATTATCATATCTGTACATATTAGATTATCATTCCCCCTTCACTAGCTTCTGTCTATCTCGAGGTCCCCTATATTCTACATTATAAGACACTTATTTTACATTTTTCATGGAGTTCACATTAGTGGTAACATATAATATCTCTCATTTGTGTCTGGTTTATTTCACTCAGAATTATGTCTTCAAGGTTCATCCATGCTGTCATATGTTTCATGACCTTGTTCCTTCTTTCTGCTGCATAGTATTCCATGGTATGTACATACCACATTTTGTTTATCCACTTCTCTGCTGAATGACATTTGGGTTGTTTCCATCTCTTGGCAATCGTGAATAATGCCGCTATGAACATCAGTGTGAAAATATCTGTTCATGTCACTGCTTTCAGATCTTCTGGGTATATACCAAGAAGTGAAATTGCTGTATTGTAAGGTAGCTCAATATCTAGTTTTCTAAGGAACCACTAAACTGTCTTCCAGAGTGGCTGTACCATTATACAGTCCCACCAGCAATGAATAAGAATTCCAATTTCTATGAGCAGAATCTTTGAAGATCCTGTTTAGATGAGGCTAAATTGAATCAGGGTGAGCCTTAATACATACGACTATAATCCTTACAAGGAGAGGAAATTGGGTTGCAGTCAGCCAGTAGAAGCCAGAAGTCAGTAGAAGTCAGAAGTTATTGGAAATCAGAGAGGCAGACACAAGGAAGTATGGCCATGTGATGGAGGATTGCCAGACTCTGAGAGAAAGCAAGCCCTGCCAATAACTTGATGTTGGACTTCTTACATCCAAAATGTGAGACAATAAATTCATGTTTAAGCCAACCCATTGTGTGGTATTCATCATGGCAGCCCTGGCAAACTGAGACAGCCAGTAATATTCCTACTGCTTTTTGAAAACCAATTTTGGAATATCTGAGTTCCTCAGACTTTTTTTCCTTCCTTTCCTATCACGTGAAGAATTTGTTGTCTTTTGTACTTCTGTATGGTCATTTAAAATACTGGAAAGAAATGTGCTCAGCCCTTCATCTTGATCTGGAAAAAGCCTGAAGCCAAACTCACTTTTAAGACAATTTCCTTGTTCAAGATGTATTTCTGTATTTTGGTTGTAGAACAAGAGATTGTTTCAGACAAGCTTAAATAAGGGGTTTGTATTAAAAAGAAGTTCAATGGTGGGACTAGAATCTCATAGGGATCCAAATCAGGATTGCAGAATGGCTGGGTTCCTCCAGAGGTGAACCCAGAGTGGGTTCTGGATGCAGGGTAGTCCAGCGAATTTGGGAGGTGTCTGGAAATACTCTCTGCTTAGCTATAGGTTGTGGCTCAGCTACTCCATTTTCTTTCTAACTTACTCATTCCTTCTTCTCTCTGTATCATTTTCCTACCTCATTGCTTCTGCTTCTTCATAATTTGGTCAAATTACTTAACCTCTCTGTGACTTGGTGTGTTGGTTTGAATGTATTATGTCCCCCAAAACGCCACTATCTGTGATGTAATCTTGTATGGGCAGATGTATCAGTGTTGATTAAATTGTAATTCATTGAGTGTTTCCATGGAGAAGATGTGAGTGATGACCCTGATTGGATAATTTCCATGGAGGTGTGACCCCACACATTCAGGGTGGGTCTGAATTAGTTTACTGGAGCATTATATAAGTTCAGACAGAAGGAGCGAGCTTGCTACAGCTGAGAGGGACACTTTGAAGAATGCACAGGAGCTGAGAGAGGAACTGCAGATGAGAGAAAGTTTGAAGATGGCCATTGAAAGCAGACTTTTGCTCCAGAGAAGCCAAGAGAGGAAAAATGCCCCAAGAGCAACTAAGAGTGACATTTTTGAGGAACTGCAGCCTAAAGAGGAACGTCCTAGGAGAAAGCCATTTTGAAACCAGAACTCTGGAGCAGATGCCAGCCACGTGCCTTCCCAGCTAACAGAGGTTTTCCAGGTGCCATTGGCCATCCTCCAGTGAAGGTAGCTGATTGTTGATGTGTTACCTTGGACAGTTTATGGCCTTAAGACTGTAGCTGTGTAACCAAATGAACCCCCTTTATAAAAGCCAGTCCATTTCTGGTGTTTTGCCTCCCAGTAGCATTAGCAAACTAGAACACTTGGTCTCTTGGAGTAATAATAGCTCTTTGAAGAACTGGAGCTAAGGTCACTTAAAATAGAAACCAGAACATAGCAATTATTTTTGTACATTTTATCACAATTGTTGAACACTTGAGCTTTCACTGAGTTATACAGTCCCAGTCTTTATCTTTCCTCTTTTCTTCTGGTGTCCCACATGCTCCTCACCTTCCTCTTTAAACCATATTCATAGTTATCTTTGTTCAGTGTACTTACATTGCTGTGCTACCATCACCCAAACTTGTGTTCCAAACCTCTCACTCCTGTCTTTTTCTATCAGTCTGTAGTGCTCTCTTTAGTATTTCCTGTAAGGCAGGTATCTTGTTCACAAACTCTCTCATTGTCTGTCAGAGAATATTTTGAACTCCCCCTCATATTTGAAGGACTGTTTTGCCAGACATAGGATTCTTGGTTGGAGGTTTTTCTCTTTCAGTATCTTAAATATATCACACCACTTCCTTCTTGCCTCCATGGTTTCTGCTGAGAAATCCACACATAGTCTTATTGAGCTTCCTTTGTATGTGATGAATCACTTTTCTCTTGCTGCTTTCAGGATTCTCTCTGTCTTTGACATTTAGTAATCTGATTATTAAGTGTTTTGGCGTAGGCCTATTCAGATCTATTCTGCTTGGAGAATATTCTGCTGTGCTTCTTGGATCTGTAATTTTATGTCTTTCATAAAAGATGGGAAATTTTCATTGATTATTTCCTTTATTATTGCTTCTGCCCCTTTTCCCTTCTCTTCTCCTTCTGGAACACCAATGATACTTACATTGTTGTATTTTGTTTCGTCCTTAAGTTCCTGGAGATATTACTCATACTTTTCCATTCTTTTCTCTATCTGTTCTTTTGTGTGTAGGCTTTCAGGTGCCTTGTTCTCCAGTTCCTGATGGTTTTCTTCTGCCTCTTGAGATCTGCTGTTGTATGTTTCCATTGTGTCTTTCATCTCTTGTGTTGTGCCATTCATTTCCATAGATTCTGCCATTTGTTTTTTTGAACTTTCGATGTCTGCCTTATGTTCACCCAGTGTTTTCTTTATAGCCTTTATCTCTTTTGCCATACCTTCTCTAAACTTTTTGAATTGATTTAGCACTAGTTGTTTAAATTCCTGTATCTTAGTTGAAGTGAAAGTTTGTTCCTTTGACTGGGCCATAACTTTGTTTTTCTTAGTGTAGGTTGTAGTTTTCTGTTGTTTAGGCATCTGGCCTCCTTGGCCACCCCAATCTGGTTTTCCCAGATGAGAGCAGGCTCAGGTCCAAAAAGGAAGAAATATTCAGTATCTAGTTTCCCTGATGGTGTGTCTTAGAGGATTGACACACCCTGTGCTTTTCTGCCCAACAGGTGGTGCCTGTCAGCCTGTCACTCCAGACTGGTGTAAGGAGGTGTGGCCCGTGGCTGTTTTCCCCCAGGCTCTGGGGTCTGACCCTGAACAGAAGGCAGGTAGCAGAGCTGGGCCCCTCCTCTTTCCTCCTGGGAAGCTATGCCCCCTAGAGAGAGGTCATTTGCATATAAATAGATTCTTTGTTTCTCTGACTTTGCTATCTCCACCCTTGTCTGGGTCAGAGTGCTGTGAGTTTAAAATGGCTGAGGCTTTCTCTACTGCAGAGCACTGTGAACTAAAAACAGTTGAAGCTTTCTCCACTGAGCCACCTAGGTTGACAGAGAGAGAAAGAGAGAGAAAGCCCCTTTTCAGGGTCAATCTTCAGTCCCTAGATTCACCTATCGGCCAGAGATAGTACCTGATCCTTTGGGCTCCCCATACCAAGACAGATACATACCCTGTCTTGCCAAGGTCAGTCATCTCCAAAAGCCTCTGTCTGCTTGTTGGGGATTCACAGTCTGTATAGAGTGGTTAACATTAAAACCCCAGTGGAGCTGGCTGAGGTATATTTGCTTGTTTAGAGAGTGCTGCTCTCTAGCACCACCAGGCTTCCATGAGGGAGGGCTCTCAGCTCTTGGCTTGGGTCCACAGCATTTACTTACAGATTTTATGCTGTGATCTCGGGCATTCCTCCCAATTCAGGTTGGTGTATGATGAGTGGGTGGTCACATTTTTCTCCCCACAGTTATTCCAGGTTGTTTACTTGTTGTTCCTGTTGTTTATTAATCGTTCCAGGGGGACTAACTAGCTTCCACTCCTCTCTATGCCGCCATCTTAGCTCCTCCCCCTAAACACTGGCTTTTAAAAAAAGTTCCTGCCTAGTGCATTTTTTAAATTCCCAAATTTTAAATGTGACCGAGAACAGCATTTTTCTTTTTTTTTAAATTATGGCCCAAACTGTCTTTTATTCTTTCCCGGTTTCATACCTAGAGATCTCCTATGGAAACAATGCCAGAATGTTAAAAAGGTAGGTAGGGAGAGTGACACCTCTCCTTTGTCCCCATCTGCATTCTCTGCAATTGCTTATTTCTTTATATTTAATTTGCTGTATAGAAGGAAAGTGGGGCAGCTTGCCTTCCTCCTCCTCTCACCTGTCTTGTCTCTATATAATCCCTGAGGTTAGTTATGCATGACCATTTACTTGGAACTGGCTTCTTCAGAGAGTTTAATTTGAAAATTACCTTAGATAATTTAATTTAACTCCATACTATACCAAAGAGCAAAAGATTTTGAAGAGAAAACAAAATGATTTCACCAAACTACTCAAAAATAAACAAAATGAGTGATGTAGGAGAAAAGCACACCCGAAAGGGCCTACATTTCTGTGAAGTTACTGTGAAACAGTATATCCTGAATAAATTTACTCACCATGTTCCATATATTTGGACATTGTGCAAATCCAGATGCTAGATTTGCTTGTAACAAGTATATCTGTTGTTTATAAAAGCGTCTTTGAAGACAGTTCTGAAATAAACTCAAGATGAAGACCAAGATTGGAAAAATTCTAATTTACTTTGTTAGTAAATATTATGCAATTCTAGATGAGGCAAGAGAAAAGGCATTAACATGTTCAGAGAGTCAGAAACTAGAATAGAGGTGACCAAGAACTGGAGTGGGGGTAGGGAATGGGAGTTAATGCTTAAAGTATACAGAATTTCTATTCTTATATATTTGAATGTGGCTAAAAGGGGAGATTTTAGGTTGCATATATGTTGCCAGAATATAAAATAAAAAACCAAACCAAAAACCTAGGACTGTACAACACAATGAACTCTATTGTAATTGATGGACTGTAAGTAATAGTACAATTATAATAATTCTTTCATGGTTTGTAATAAATATACCACACTAATGCAAGGTGTTAATAATAGGGTGGTATATGGGAACTCTGTATTTTATGCATGACTTTTCTTTAAACTTCCAACTTCTCGAATAAAAAGAAAAAAGGAGAAAAGGCTTTAAAGGTATGAAATCTAACAGTTCTTTGTTTCTTTACAACCCAAACTTGCTGAAAATGGTAACTGATAGTTCTAATTGCCACTATGCTGACTAGCAAACTGACTCTCAGAGTAAGATATTCCGAAAGAAAGCAATATCTTATAAATGTGCACAAAATTGAACCAAATGTATTGTTCCACATAGTAGAAACTGATATTTGAAGCAGAAAATAATATTGTGTGGATTAACATTCTACATCCCTAGATGATTCTGTTTATTTGTATCCTCATATACATAGCTAAAGCTGTAAAACTGCCCCCAGAAATTTTTATTTGAATCTATAAATGACACTTTTATTACTAAGCTACTCAAAGCAATTATGATATGATAATAAGTGATATTTTAAGTCCTTTTAAAAACAATAATGTATTCTGAATACTATACCGAATATAAAAAAAACAAAGTACAGAAACATTTCCAACGTGATCTTTAGTTGTTAAAGATTGGTTAAAACTATCGAAGAGAACAGACATTAATGAACAAACTTTGGGAGTTAAAAGCTGACAACACAGGCAACCAGGAGATAGAAAGAGGGCAGAGATCAGCCATTTGATGCTGAAGGACTACAGAATGTTTAGGATTGATTGCATAGATCCAGAAATAGACAGGATAATACTGTGTGATGGTAGCACGGTATTGTAAGTACACTGAACAAAGATGTCTGTGAGTAAAGCTGAAAGAGGTGGGATAGGAGAATGTATGACACCAGAGGTAAAGATAGATGATCAAGACTGGGACTGTATAACGTGGCAAAAACTGGAGTGGCCAATGACTGTTACTAAATATACAAATATAAAAATGTTTTTGCATGTGGGAAAGCAAATGAATGTCAACCATGTAGAAATTTGAAAAAGGGATGGTATTCAGAAAAAAACATAATCAAAGCAAACTGGAGTCTATGGTCAACAGTAACATTGTAATATACCTCCATTAAATGTAACAAAGGCAATACACCAATGCTAAATGTATATGAGAAGGGGATATAGGGGAGTAATATGGGATTCTTGGTAGTGGTGTTATTTGCTGTCCTTAGTAGTATATTGTATTGTATGACATGTTATTTTTCTTTTTATCATTTTTTCTTATTGCTAAAAAAAAAAAACAAAAAACAAAAAAAGCAATTTTTCTTGTAGTAATAAGTATGTTCAAATGCTGATTGTGGTGATAAGTGTACAACTTTATGATGATACCATGAACAACTGATTGTACACTATGGATAAATGTATG
This sequence comes from Choloepus didactylus, assembly GCF_015220235.1. Classification (NCBI taxonomy): domain Eukaryota; kingdom Metazoa; phylum Chordata; class Mammalia; order Pilosa; family Megalonychidae; genus Choloepus; species Choloepus didactylus. The sequence continues at coordinate 159,764,668 of NC_051309.1, forward strand.
GTATGTGAATATAACTCTATAAAATTGTAGGACAATATATATATAGGAGTAAAAGTGTTGGAGAAAACATGGTGAGAGGGATGATGCCTCACCAATATGGACTCACTACAATGTGTAAACTCAGAATTGAATCTTAGAACATAGCCTAACGTGGACACAATAATTGTAATAGTCCCTAGATTGTAAGCTCTTACAGCAGTTAACTCTATCCCTGAATTGTAAGGCCTATCTCTAAACTTTGAGATGCTGATCCCCTAGCATATGTTGTCACAAACATTGGGACTGGCGGTTTGATGTGCTGAGCCCTCGAGCATGGGACTTGCCCTTATGAAGCTCATTACCACAAAGGAGAGTCTAAAGTTGTATGTAATGGTGCCTAAGAGTCTCCCCCTGAGTACCTCTTTGTTGCTCAGATGTGGCCCTCTCTCTCTCTAACTGAGCCATCTCGACAGGTGAACTCGCTGCCCTCCCGCCTACGTGGGACCCGACTCCCAGGGGTGTAAATCTCCCTGGCAACGCAGAGTATGACTCCCGGGGATGAATGTGGACCCGGCATCGTGGGACTGAGAGTATCTTTTTGACCAAAAGGGGGATGCAAAATGAGACGAAATAGTTTCAGTGGCTGAGAGATTCCAAATGGAGTCGAGAGGTCACTCTGGTGGACATTCTTATGCACTATATAGATAACACCTCTTAGGCTTTAATGTATTGGAATAGCTAGAAGTAAATACCTGAAACTACCAAACTCCAACCCAGCAGTCTGGACTCCTGAAGACGATTATATAATAATGTAGATTACAAGGGGTGACAGTGTGATTGTGAAGACCTTGTGGATCACACCCCCTTTATCTAGTGTATGGATGAGTGGAGGAATGGGGATAAAAACTAAAGGACAAATGGGGTGGGATGGGGGGATTATTTGGGTGTTTTTTTTCACTTTTATTTTTTATTCTTGTTCTGGTTCTTTCTGATGTAAGGAAAACGTTCAGAGACAGATTGTGGTGATGAACACATAACTATGTTATCATACTGTGGACAGTGGATTATATATCATGGATGATTGTATGGTGTGTGAATGTATTTCAATAAAACTGAATTTAATTAAAAAAAAAGAAATTAACAACAAAAAAAAAAAAACTATCGAAGAGCCGTATGAAGACCTACCTAATAAAAGTCAAATCATCAGTGTCAAATGTAGAAAGTGAATACAATGCATTTGAAAAAAAGAATATCTTTAAGGCTTAGCCATAATCGAGTCACTTAAAAAGTAACAAAGTATACTGAAATTCCTTATATAAATGTAGATGATATAAAACTTGAAAGCCCTTTGCCTTTGTACATTTCTATCCATTGCAAAGTAAAATAAATCCTCCATAATTGTATTTGGCTATTCCACTAACAACTACTTTAGCTTATTCTGCTGAATTAGTCGCTTAAATTTTATACTCCTACCTATGTACATAAACTTTTTGAGAAGTTTAACTTGCACAATTCAAGAACGAATCAGCCACATATAGCACTGAACTGAAACACTACACCCAATACTCACAGCAGGATTCCTATTTCAAGATGGGTTGATCTGGCATTCATTCACTTAATAGCAAGTGACTGCGCTCCCACCATGTGCCAGGCCTTTTAGGCCCTGGGACACATGGTGCACACACAGACATACCCCTGCTCTGGGTCAGCAGCCACTCTGCTAGGGACACAGTTGACATATAAACTCACAAGCAAGATGGAGACCAGGTTAAAGCAGAAACAGACCCTAGTGATTTGACTGAGAGTGGGTATGGGTGGGGTGGGGACGATTGGTTATGTGGTCACTTCACTGAAAAAGTCTCATTCAGAGTGACACTTGCATGCACCAAGAGGAGGGAACAGTGGGTAGAGTGGGAGAAAAGGTCAGAGAGGTCAGCAAGGGCCAGATCATGCATAGCATTAGGTCATTGGTGACAGCTTTAGATTTTATCATAAGAGCCATGGAAAGTTCTTGGAGGGTTTTAAGCAGGTTGGAGGGTGGGAGTGGGGTGTCATGATCTAATTGTTCAAAAGATCACTCTGGCAGCAGGATTTTGGTGGAGTTAGATTGGGAGTGGAAAAAGCAGCTAGGAGACTCTTCTAGTGGTCTAGACAAGAGATGATGGGTGGCAACCCAGAAGCAGTAGTCCTCAGCTCCTTCTCCAATCTCTGGTTTGGTCTGCCTTCCCATTTCTTCAGCCTCCACCATGTCCATCAGGGTCACCTAGAAATCCTACAAGGTGTCCTCCTCCAGCCCCGGACCTTCAGCAGCCTCTCTTACATGAGCAGGCCCAGCACTCATGTCAGCTCCTACTCGGGTGGGCAGCAGCAGCAGCAGCTTCCGGAGCAACCTGGGGGCTAGCATGGGTCTGAGGGGGGCTATGGAGGGGCAGGGAGTGCAGGGGGCATCACAGCCATCACAATGAACCAGAGCCTGCTGAGCCCCTTTAAGCTGGAAGCGGACTCCAACATCCAGGCTGTGCAGTTGCAGGAAAAGGAGCAGATCAAGACCCTCAACAACAAGTTTGCTTCCTTCATCAACAAGGTGCGGTTCCTGGAGCAGCAGAACAAGATGCTGGAGACCAAGTGGAGCCTTCTGCAGCAGCAGAAGACTGCTGGGAGCAAAACAGACAACTTGTTTGAGAGCTACGTCAACAACCTTCGGCGGCAGCATGAGCACTGGGCCAGGAGAAGCTGAAGCTGGAGGCGGAGCTTGGCAACATGCAGGGGCTGGTGGAAGACTTCAAGAATAAGTACGAGGATGAGATCAACAAGTGAACAGAGATGGAGAATGAATTTGTCCTCATCAAGAAGGATGTGGATGAAGCTTACATGAACAAGGTAGAGCTGGAGTCCCGCCTGGAAGGGCTGACTGACAAGATTAACTTCCTCAGGCAGCTATATGAAGCGGAGATCCGTGAGTTGCACGCCCAGATCTCGGACACGTCTGTGGTCCTCTCCATGAACAGCTGCTCCCTGGACCTGAACAGCATCATCACCGAGGTCAAGGCCCAGTATGAGGACATTGCCAACTGCAGCCGGGCCAAGGCCAAGCGCGTGTACCAGATCAAGTATGAAGAGCTGCAAACGCTGGCCGGGAAGCATGGGGATGACCTCCACCGCATGAAGACGGAGATCTCCGAGATGAACTGGACCATCAGCTGGCTCCAGGCTGAGATCAAGGGCCTGAAGGGCCAAAGGGCTTCCCTGGAGGCCACCATTGTGGATGCCAAGCAGCATGGGGAGCTGGCCATTAAGAACGCCAATGCCAAGTTGGCCCAGCTTGAGGCCGCCCTGCCAGGCCAAGTAGGACATGGCGCGGCAGCTGCGTGAGTACCAGGAGCTGAAGAACATCAAGCTGGCCCTGGACATCGAGATCACCACCTACCATAAGCTGCTGGAGGGCGAGGAGAGCCGGCTGGAATCTGGGTTGCAGAACATGAGTATTCATATGAAGACTTCCAGTGGCTACTACTCAGGTCCACTGAGCCCTGTCTTCAGAGGCCTCTCAGGCCCTGGCAACAACTACTCCTTCAGCTCTGGTGGGAGCCACACTAGCTCCACCAAGGCCATGGTCGTGAAGAAGATTGAGGTCCACGACGGGAAGCTGGTGTCCAAGTCATCCGATGTCCTGGCCAAGTGAACTGCCAATGCAGCCCTTCCCAGGCCACCTGCCTGCCGTGCTGCCCCAGAGCCCGGGGACAAGGAGCAGTGCAGGGAGATGTAGGGAATAGGATACCTGGGGTACCCCTTCTTGCCCATGTCCCCAACTAGAAGCCAGTTTTGTCTTTTCCAAATTAAAGCCTCAGTTGGCTCTGCTAACCAAAAAAAAGGAGATGATGGGTGGCTACACAATGAAGACAAGCAAATGAACACAGTAATTTTGGAGTTAGATCTGACAGGATAAGCTGATGGATTAGATACCGGGGTGAAGGTGAGGTAAAGCTCACGGCTGCATTGGTGCTATTGACAGATTTGGGGGAAGATTGTGGGAGGAAAATTTTTTTCTTTTTTAGAATGGGGTGAAGCAAGAGTTCCATTTTGGGCTGTATTAACCTTGCAATGTCTTTTATATATCACATATATTTATATATTATAGATCATGATGTATATATAGTGTGTGTGTATATATATATATATTCTATTTATATTTATATAAAAGTTTGGAGCTCAGTGGAATGATCAGGGCTGGATTTAAAAATTTGGTAGTTCTTTTGGTTTTGTAAAGCAGCTGGAATGCAATGTTCCAGAGATTGAATGGATGGGGATTTATTCGCTTCCAATTTACAGTTCTTAGACCATGAAAATGTCCAACTCAAGGCATCAACAGGATGATACCTGGACTCTGAAGACAGGCTGCTGGCATCTGACACCTCTGTCATATGAGAAGTCACATGGCTTCGCTCCTGGGTTTCATTGCTTCCAGTTTCTGGTTTCAGTGGCTTCCTCTCTGAGCTTCTGTGGGCCCTCTCTTATCTCTGGGGCTTTTCTCTATAAGCTTCTCTTAAATTTCATCTCTTAGCTTCTGTATGTGTTTTATCCTCTTATAAAGACCTCCAGCAAGAGGATCAAAACCCACCCTGAATGAGGCAGGCCACATCTCAATTGAAATAACCTAATCAAAAGGTCCCACCTACAATAGGTCTGCACACACAGGAATGGTTTAAAAGTTCATGGCCTTTTCTGGGGGTACATAACAGCTTCAAACTACCATAGTAGTTGTCAGGTTGCTGCTAATATTTAAAGCCATAAGACAGGATCCAGGTAAAGAGTATAACTGGAGTAGAGAGCCTAGGACCCAAATCCCCACTACTGAGAGTTTGAAAGAAAGCCAGCCAATAAAGGATACTGAGTACAAAGACTTAGGAAGAAAACCATAGAATGTGGTATCCTGGAAGCCCCAAATATAGAGTTGTCAAGAAGGAGAGTGTTCAACCCTGTCAAATGCTGTTGAGACATCAAGCAAGATGAGGAGAGAAATGTGGCCATTAGATGTGGTGGAAATGGAAGCTATTGGTGACACTAAGTTGAGTGAGTTCAGTGAGTGCCTAAGTAGGAATGGAACCTACTTAGAGTCTATTGAGGCAAGAATGGGATGTGAGACCCTTGAGATAGTAGTTCTAGTTGCAGTGGAGGATACAGAGAAATGGAGAAGAACTTGGATGGGGATATAAAGTCAAGGGAAATACTAGAATAGATATGAATGCTAGTGTGACTGATCCAACGGAAAAGGAGAAATCTATGATGTAGAAGGAAAACATGTTGAACTACAAGAGAAAGTCTTTGATCAGGTGAGAAGGGATGGTATAAAGAACACAATGGACATCTTAAGACAAGAAGAGAACTTCAGCCCATTGCAATAGGAGGAAAGTCAGAGTATGAGTGTACAGATAAGTAGGTTGGTATATTTTGGAGTATTTAAGACTTTACAAAGGGTATGTGCATATTAAGGGGTATTAAAGCTAGTGTACATCAATTATATTAATGTCTATATTACACATATGTAACATATATATGTAAATACACCTATCATCATAAGAATAAGTCAGTAAGGAGAAGGATTTGAGAGTATATCTTAGATAATGCTTTTGCCTGATAGACAATTTGGTTCAAGTTCTCCTCATGACATTCTTATATACCGAGGATCTGTGATTGACCAGTCTGATCAATTTATAATGCTACCAGACAGGGAGCCAAACTCAGAAATCTGTCTCTATCCTAGTCTTCTCTGGTTTCCTCTAGACCTCTAGGCTGTACCTTACAGTACAGTCAACACTTACTCATTCCACATTTGTTTCCTGCTCATAGGTCTTATTGTTTCAAATGGATGTTAAGGTTCCAGGATGGGGCCAAGTATTTTACAATAAAATATCATTGTCTCTCCCACTGTGAAAAACCTAGTATTAGATATAAAGTAGGTACTTAATGAATGTGTGTTGACCAATTTATCTTTTAGAATTGAATAGCTAATAAAAAATTTTATGCAGCAATTCCTTGGCTAACAGAATATGCATAATTCCTCATGTCACCTTGCTGGGAGATGCTGAAATCATTCATCAATTTTCTCCTTTATATGCTATTCAATTAGTTTGTCTGGGTGAGATCTAGAAGGAATATCAATCAAAAGTATAACAGTAAGCTGAGTACAAGCTATCTTCAAACTAATGGTTTGTATCTACTATCTTAAAGAAAGGGCTTAAAGAAAGTATTCAAATGCAGGAATCTTTGAGAATGTGCTAGTAAGGACTGAGAATTACCCAGAGCTATTGTTTTCTGTAGCATAATGATGAATTTGAAATCAATTTGGTAATACCCATAATGAAAAAAATTACTAAGGGAATATGCATCACCATAGCCTACCTTGCATTGTCTGAGATCAAATTTTTCTTCAGTGAAGTCTGAAAGTTTAGGCATCAGCAGGTTTTTAATTAAATTATGTGAAGCATAAGTTTAGTTCCTAATAAGTCAATTAAATATATTTAGATATCATTACATTTAATTTAGAATGTAAATATTGCTCCTACATATTTTTATTTTAAGAAGTAACTGTACCATTGTATTATTGTAATATTGCATATATTAACCATTAATTTAATTCAACAGGCTACCATGTTCAGGTAATGAATTAATAATCAGAATAACAGTTAACAAAAGGTCCCAGATACTATGTATGGAAGTCTATAGAGTTTGTAGGAAGTGAATGATTATAGTTATTGCCGGAATTTGACCCTCAAAATAAAGTAGTTACAGAATGAACTATTGAGTTTTTCCATGTTACATGCAAATTGATAAAAATAATGTTTAGAAAATAAAAGATATCAAGAGATTTAGAATTTTAGAATGTATGAAACCTATACCAAAAATATCATTAGGAAATCTCCCTTCAGTGTAATCCCATGACATCAGACAATACTAATAGTTAGAATCTTTCAAAAGCATTTGTTGCATAAAATATTTAATGGAATGATCTAATGAATTCCATAAAATGCATGTGCATTTATAGGATCTCAATGTTTCAGTGTTTACATCTGAGTCTCTGACAATAATAGTCACTAAGTCTATGGGTAAGAAATGTTAAAAGTGTCTGCTATTATTCTATGTCTCTATTCATTTCTCACTAATTGACAGGGGTTTTTATATTGTTATATTTTCATCCCATGAAACAAATTCTAACTAGTGGCAAAATAGCAAAGTTTACAATATTCTTTAAAAAATAAATCTACTCGGGCGGAGGCGGAGCAAGATGGCAGACTGGTGAGCTGTATGTTTTAGTTACTCCTCCAGGAAAGTAGGTAGAAAGCCAGGAACTGCGTGGACTGGACACCACAGAGCAATCTGACTTTGGGCATACTTCATACAACACTCATGAAAACGTGGAACTGCTGAGATCAGCGAAATCTGTAAGTTTTTGCGGCCAGGGGACCTGCGCCCCTCCCTGCCAGGCTCAGTCCCGTGGGAGGAGGGGCTGTCAGCTCCAGCAAGGAGAAGGGAGAACTGCAGTGGCAGCCCTTATCAGAAACTCATTCTACTGATCCATACTCCAACCATAGATAGACTGAGACCAGACACCAGAGAATCTGAGAGCAGCCAGCCCAGCAGAGAGGAGACAGGCATAGAAAAAAAACAACAAGAAAAACTCCAAAATAAAAGCAGAGGATTTTTGGAGTTCTGGTGAACACAGAAAGGGGAAGGGCAGAGCTCAGGCCCTAAGGCGCATATGCAAATCCCAAAGAAAAGCTGATCTCTCTGCCCTGTGGACCTTTCCTTAATGGCCCTGGTTGCTTTGTCTCTTAGCATTTCAAAAACCCATTAGATCTCTGAGGAGGGCCCTTTTTTTTTTTTTTTTTTTTTTTAATCCTTTTTTCTTTTTCTAAAACAATTACTCTAAGAAGCCCAATACAGAAAGCTTCAAAGACTTGCAATTTGGGCAGGTCAAGTCAAGAGCAGAACTAAGAGAGCTCTGAGACAAAATGCAATAATCCAGTGGCTGAGAAAATTCACTAAACACCACAACTTCCCAAGAAAAGGGGGGTGTCCGCTCACAGCCATCATCCTGGTGGACAGGAAACACTCCTGCCCATCACCAGCCCCATAACCCAGAGCTGCCCCAGACAACCCAGTGTGACGGAAGTGCTTCAAGTAACAGGCACACACCACAAAACTGGGTGTGGACATTAGCCTTCCCTGCAACCTCAGCTGATTGTCCCAGAGTTGGGAAGGTAGAGCAGTATGAATTAACAAAGCCCCATTCAGCCATCATTTCAGCAGACTGGGAGCCTCCCTACACAGCCCAGCAGCCCAGAACTGCCCTGGGGGGACGGCACTCACCTGTGACATAGCACAGTCATCCCTCAACAGAGGACCCGGGGTGCACGGCCTGGAAGAGAGGCTCACTTGCAAGTCTCAGGAGCCATACGCCAATACCAAGGACTTGTGGGTCAGTGGCAGAGACAAACTGTAGCAGGACTGAACTGAAGGATTAGACTATTGCAGCAGCTTTAAAACTCTAGGATCACCAGGGAGATTTGATTGTTAGAGCCACCCCCCATCCCTGACTGCCCAGAAACACGCCCCATATACAGGGCAGGCAACACCAACTACACACGCAAGCTTGGTACACCAACTGGACCCCACAAGACTCACTCCCCCACTCACCAAAAAGGCTAAACAAGGGAGAACTGGCTTGTGGAGAACAGGTGGCTCGTGGACGCCACCTGCTGGTTAGTTAGAGAAAGTGTACTCCACGAAGCTGTAGATCTGATAAATCAGAGATAAGGACTTCAGTTGGTCTACACATCCTAAAAGAACCCTATCAAGTTCAGCAAATGCCACGAGGCCAAAAACAACAGAAAATTATAAAGCATATGAAAAAACCAGACGATATGGATAACCCAAGCCCAAGCACCCAAATCAAAAGACCAGAAGAGACATACAGCACCTAGAGCAGCTACTCAAACAACTAAAGATGAACAATGAGACACTAGTACGGGATACAAAGGAAATCAAGAAGACCCTAGAAGAGCATAAAGAAGACATTGCAAGACTAAATAAAAAAATGGATGATCTTATGGAAATTAAAGAAACTGTAGACCAAATTAATAAGATTCTGGACACTCATAGTACAAGACTAGAGGAAGTTGAACAACGAATCAGTGACCTGGAAGATGACAGAATGGAAAATGAAAGCATAAAAGAAAGAATGGGGAAAAAAATTGAAAAAATCGAAAGCAGGACCTCAGGGATATGATAGATAATATGAAACGTCCGAATATAAGACTCATTGGTGTCCCAGAAGGGGAAGAAAAGGGTAAAGGTCTAGGAAGAGTATTCAAAGAAATTGTTGGGGAAAACTTCCCAAATCTTCTAAACAACATAAATACACAAATCATAAATGCTCAGCGAACTCCAAATAGAATAAATCCAAATAAACCCACTCCGAGACATATACTGATCACACTGTCAAACACAGAAGAGAAGGAGCAAGTTCTGAAAGCAGCAAGAGAAAAGCAATTCACAACATACAAAGGAAACAGCATACGACTAAGTAGTGACTACTCAGCAGCCACCATGGAGGCAAGAAGGCAGTGGCACGATATATTTTAAATTCTGAGTGAGAAAAATTTCCAGCCAAGAATACTTTATCCAGCAAAGCTCTCCTTCAAATTTGAGGGAGAGCTTAAATTTTTCACAGACAAACAAATGCTGAGAGAAATTGCTAACAAGAGACCTGCCCTACTGGAGATACTAAAGGGAGCCCTACAGACAGAGAAACAAAGAAAGGACATAGAGACTTGGAGAAAGGTTCAGTACTAAAGAGATTCGATATGGGTACAATAAAGGATATTAATAGACAGAGGGGAAAAATATGACAAACATAAACCAAAGGATAAGATGGCTGATTCAAGAAATGCCTTCACGGTTATAACGTTGAATGTAAATGGATTAAACTCCCCAATTAAAAGATATAGATTCGCAGAATGGATCAAAAAAAATGAACCATCAATATGTTGCATACAAGAGACTCATCTTAGACACAGGGACACAAAGAAACTGAAAGTGAAAGGATGGAAAAAATATTTCATGCAAGCTACAGCCAAAAGAAAGCAGGTGTAGCAATATTAATCTCAGATAAAATAGACTTCAAATGCAGGGATGTTTTGAGAGACAAAGAAGGCCACTACGTACTAATAAAAGGGGCAATTCAGCAAGAAGAAATAACAATCGTAAATGTCTATGCACCCAATCAAGGTGCCACAAAATACATGAGAGAAACACTGGCAAAACTAAAGGAAGCAATTGATGTTTCCACAATAATTGTGGGAGACTTCAACACATCACTCTCTCCTATAGATAGATCAACCAGACAGAAGACCAATAAGGAAATTGAAAACCTAAACAATCTGATAAATGAATTAGATTTAACAGACATATACAGGACATTACATCCCAAATCACCAGGATACACATACTTTTCTAGTGCTCACGGAACTTTCTCCAGAATAGATCATATGCTGGGACATAAAACAAGCCTCAATAAATTTAAAAAGATTGAAATTATTCAAAGCACATTCTCTGACCACAATGGAATACAATTAGAAGTCAATAACCATCAGAGACTTAGAAAATTCACAAATACCTGGAGGTTAAACAACACACTGCTAAACAATCAGTGGGTTAAAGAAGAAATACCAAGAGAAATTGCTAAATATATAGAGACGAATGAAAATGAGAACACAGCATACCAAAACCTATGGGATGCAGCAAAAGCACTGCTAAAGGGAAATTTATAGCACTAAATGCATATATTAAAAAGGAAGAAAGAGCCAAAATCAAAGAACTAATGGATCAACTGAAGAAGCTAGAAAATGAACAACAAACCAATCCTAAACCAAGTAGAAGAAAAGAAATAACAAGGATTAAAGCAGAAATAAATGACATAGAGAACAAAAAAACAATAGAGAGGATAAATATCACCAAAAGTTGGTTCTTTGAGAAGATCAACAAGATTGACAAGCCCCTAGCTAGACTGACAAAATCAAAAAGAGAGAAGACCCATATAAACAAAATAATGAATGAAAAAGGTGTCATAACTGCAGATCCTGAAGAAATTAAAAAAATTATAACAGGATACTATGAACAACTGTATGGCAACAAACTAGATAAAGTAGAGGAAATGGACAATTTCCTGGAAACATATGAACAACCTAGACTGACCAGAGAAGAAACAGAAGACCTCAACCAACACATCACAAGCAAAGAGATCCAATCAGTCATCAAAAATCTTCCCACAAATAAATGCCCAGGGCCAGATGGCTTCACAGGGGAATTCTACCAAACTTTCCAGAAAGAACTGACACCAATCTTACTCAAACTCTTTCAAAACACTGAAGAAAATGGAACACTACCTAACTCATTTTATGAAGCTAACATCAATCTAATACCAAAACCAGGCAAAGATGCTACAAAAAAGGAAAACTACCGGCCAATCTCCCTAATGAATATAGATGCAAAAATCCTCAACAAAATACTTGCAAATCGAATCCAAAGACACATTAAAAAAATCATACACCACGACCAAGTGGGGTTTATTCCAGGCATGCAAGGATGGTTCAACATAAGAAAATCAATCAATGTATTACAACACATTAACAAGTCAAAAGGGAAAAATCAATTGATCATCTCAATAGATGCTGAAAAAGCATTTGACAAAATCCAACATCCGTTTTTGATAAAAACACTTCAAAAGGTAGGAATTGAAGGAAACTTCCTCAACATGATAAAGAGCATATATGAAAAACCCACAGCCAGCATAGTACTCAATGGTGAGAGACTGAAAGCCTTCCCTCTAAGATCAGGAACAAGACAAGGATGCCCGCTAGTCACCACTGTTATTCAACATTGTGCTGGAAGTGCTAGCCAGGGCAATCCGGCAAGACAAAGAAATAAAAGGCATCCAAATTGGAAAAGAAGAAGTAAAACTGTCATTGTTTGCAGATGATATGATCTTATATCTAGAAAACCCTGAGAAATCGACGATACAGCTACTAGAGCTAATAAACAAATTTAGCAAAGTAGCGGGATACAAGATTAATGCACATAAGTCAGTAATGTTTCTATATGCTAGAAATGAACAAACTGAAGAGACACTCAAGAAAAAGATACCATTTTCAATAGCAACTAAAAATATCAAGTACCTAGGAATAAACTTAACCAAAGATGTAAAAGACCTATACAAAGAAAACTACATAACTCTACTAAAAGAAATAGAAGGGGACCTTAAAAGATGGAAAAATATTCCATGTTCATGGATAGGAAGGCTAAATGTCATTAAGATGTCAATTCTACCCAAACTCATCTACAGATTCAATGCAATCCCAATCAAAATTCCAACAACCTACTTTGCAGACTTGGAAAAGCTAGTTATCAAATTTATTTGGAAAGGGAAGATGCCTCGAATTGCTAAAGACACTCTAGAAAAGAAAAACCAAGTGGGAGGACTTACACTCCCTGACTTTGAAGCTTATTTTTTATAAGCCACAGTTGCCAAAACAGCATGGTGCTGGCACAAAGATAGACATATAGATCAATGGAATCGAATTGAGAATTCAGAGATAGACCCTCAGATCTATGGCCGACTGATCTTTGATAAGGCCCCCAAAGTCACTGAACTGAGTCATAATGGTCTTTTCAACAAATGGGGCTGGGAGAGTTGGATATCCATATCCAAAAGAATGAAAGAGGACCCCTACCTCACCCCCTACACAAAAATTAACTCAAAATGGACCAAAGATCTCAATATAAAAGAAAGTACCATAAAACTCCTAGAAGATAATGTAGGAAAACATCTTCAAGACCTTGTATTAGGCGGCCACTTCCTAGACTTTACACCCAAAGCACAAGCAACAAAAGAGAAAATAGATAAATGGGAACTCCTCAAGCTTAGAAGTTTCTGCACCTCAAAGGAATTTCTCAAAAAGGTAAAGAGGCAGCCAACTCAATGGGAAAAAATTTTGGAAACCATGTATCTGACAAAAGACTGATATCTTGCATATATAAAGAAATCCTACAACTCAATGACAATAGTACAGTCAGCCCAATTATAAAATGGGCAAAAGATATGAAAAGACAGTTCTCTGAAGAGGAAATACAAATAGCCAAGAAACACATGAAAAAATGTTCAGCTTCACTAGCTATTAGAGAGATGCAAATTAAGACCACAATGAGATACCATCTAACACCGGTTAGAATGGCTGCCATTAAACAAACAGGAAACTACAAATGCTGGAGGGGATGTGGAGAAATTGGAACTCTTATTCATTGTTGGTGGGACTGTATAATGGTTCAGCCACTCTGGAAGTCAGTCTGGCAGTTCCTTAGAAAACTAGATATAGAGTTACCATTTGATCCAGCGATTGCACTTCTCGGTATATACCCGGAAGATCGGAAAGCAGTGACACGAACAGATATCTGCACACCAATGTTCATAACAGCATTATTCACAATTGCCAAGAGATGGAAACAACCCAAATGTCCTTCAACAGATGAGTGGATAAATAAAATGTGGTGTATACACACTATAGAATACTACGCGGCAGTAAGAAGGAACGATCTCGTGAAACATATGACAACATGGATGAACCTTGAAGACATAATGCTGAGCGAAATAAGCCAGGCACAAAAAGAGAAATATTATATGCTACCACTAATGTGAACTTTGAAAAATGTAAAACAAATGGTTTATAATGTAGAATGTAGGGGAACTAGCAATAGAGAGCAATTAAGGAAGGGGGAACAATAATCCAAGAAGAACAGATAAGCTATTTAACGTTCTGGGGATGCCCAGGAATGACTATAGTCTGTTAATTTCTGATGGATATAGTAGGAGCAAGTTCACAGAAATGTTGCTATATTAGGTAACTTTCTTGGGGTAAAGTAGGAACATGTTGGAAGTTAAGCAGTTATCTTAAGTTAGTTGTCTTTTTCTTACTCCCTTGTTATGGTCTCTTTGAAATGTTCTTTTATTGTATGTTTGTTTTCTTTTTAACTTTTTTTTTCATACAGTTGATTTAAAAAAGAAGGGAAAGTTAAAAAAAAAAAAAAAGAAAAACAAGGAAAAAAAAAAAAGATGTAGTGCCCCCTTGAGGAGCCTGTGGAGAATGCAGGGGTATTCGCCTACCCCACCTCCATGGTTGCTAACATGACCACAGACATAGGGGACTGGTGGTTTGATGGGTTGAGCCCTCTACCACAGGTTTTACCCTTGGGAAGACGGTTGCTGCAAAGGAGAGGCTAGGCTTTGTGCCTAAGAGCCTCCTCCCAAATGCCTCTCTGTTGCTCAGATGTGGCCCTCTCTCTCTGGCTTAGCCAACTTGAAAGGTGAAATCACTGCCCTCCCCCCTACGTGGGATCAGACACCTAGGGGAGTGAATCTCCCTGGCAACATGGAATATGACTCCCGGGAAGGAATGTAGACCTGGCATCGTGGGACGGAGAACATCTTCTTGACCAAAAGGGGGATGTGAAAGGAAATGAAATAAGCTTCAGTGGCAGAGAGATTCCAAAAGGAGCCGAGAGGTCACTCTGGTGGGCACTCTTATGCACACTTTAGACAACCCTTTTTAGGTTCTAAAGAATTGGGGTAGCTGGTGGTGGATACCTGAAACTATCAAACTACAACCCAGAACCCATGAATCTCGAAGACAGTTGTATAAAAATGTAGCTTATGAGGGGTGACAATGGGATTGGGAAAGCCATAAGGACCACACTCCACTTTGTCTAGTTTAGGGATGGATGAGTAGAAAAATAGGGGAAGGAAACAAACAGACAAAGGTACCCAGTGTTCCTTTTTACTTCAATTGCTCTTTTTCACTCTAATTATTATTCTTGTTATTTTTGTGTGTGTGCTAATGAAGGTGCCAGGGATTGATTTAGGTGATGAATGTACAACTATGTAATGGTATTGTAAACAATCGAAAGTACGATTTGTTTTGTATGACTGCGTGGTATGTGAATATATCTCAATAAAATGAAGATTAAAAAAAAATAAATCTAGATCACTTGAATTATTTTTAAATTAGCCAATAAACTATAAACCAAAGATTTTGTGTGTGTGCGTGTGGATTCTTGTCAGGAAAAGAAGATACGTTAGTAGGAGTTTTAAAAAATCACCAGGGAAAAAAAGGTAGCAATATAAATCCTTCTCATAAAGCTTTTTTCCCCTCATGGAGGCAACACACCTTAAAAATGGAGTTTAATAAGCAATTAAAGACATAGCCTTAACTAAAATAGTACAAATGTGATAGTATAATATCTTTGTAAATATTAGAATTTTTAGAGCCATAAAATTAATGACTTTGATATGTGTAAGATCAGTAGAAATGACTTATCACTATTCAATATGAGTTTTAATTTTTAAATGTATGTCCAATAAAAAAGTGTACTGCACAGGAAAATCAAAATTTTGATAAAGAGACAAGACAAAAGAAACAAACTTTATATTAAAGTATCCTTAAAACATTATACTTACGCAGCAACCTCTTCTTTTGACAATCCTTTGAAATTTGCCTCCAGATAATGATCTATGTCATCTTTTCCTTTGATCAATTGAGACCTAAATGAAATAGAAAGAAATAATAAAGCACTGTCTTTCCAGGTTGAAAAGCTACCATATATATAAAATGCCACCTGCAGAACAGAAATATTCAAGGTATAATACCATATAAAATAACTGTTTTGCAGTAGCTAAAGTGTTAGGTTATTGATTGATAATATCACAATTCTAATTTTCCTGAATGGAAAAAGATAGGGAAGAATATTAAATCCAGCAGACAAAGTAATAAATGACAATCACGTTCCAATAATCTGCACTCTTTTGTAAACTGAGTTTTCTCCTTGAAGCTTTTAAGTCTTCCATTTTGCTCACATTGTCTTACAGTTTAACTTTCAAACTATGGAAGTCATATTTTCATTTATACAAATGTGTAAAATTTATTTGTTCTAAACTGCTATAAATGTTTTTCTGAAACACTGTTCAAGCATTTTTTAGTACACACAAAAATCTAATTATTATTAAAAGCTAAAAGTGCAAAATGACTTGAAGACTACTGGGAAAGGTATTAAACTTGTATGGTAGTCAGTCTTGACATCCACGATGCACCTTTCAAAATAAGCATACTATTAATATCTCATAACCATGGGGTTATGAGGATGAAACAAATATCTGCATTTTATTCAGAAGCTACAAGAGAATTCTGTTACAAAAATTTGCCTTAAATGTTTAGGATAAAAACATTTTTTAAAATTGATAAAATGAATGCAAGGAGAAGTTTTCCTTAAAATTCATCTTATTTTAGGGATGTGAGATTGGGACATGTTTTTGCTCACTTTGGAAAGAAAATGTAATCTTAACCATTAAAAAAGACAAGAAGAATAGCTTTTTCAGACTTTGTAAATATTTCACATCATTCAAACTTGCAATGGAAAATAAGAATAAGAATAAAAATATGTAAGAATATATATACACACATGTATGTACACACCAGAACTATGTATCTATTAAAAAATTTCTCAGTCACAGAAGATTAAAATTTTTGTTTTACTATTTTCAAAGAACTTCTATGTTAGTTTAGCTGAAAGCATTTATTTTGGGGCTTTGGTCTTTTCTAGAAATGCTAAAAATAAGGTACAGTCCTTCTCAGAGCCAAGATGTCCTGTAAAACTTTGATCATTAGGCTGTACGGGAATTGAAGAGTATGCATACAAAGAAAATAATCAGACTTCCATATGAAAATTATTTATATTGATAAATAATGTGTATTTCTAAAAATCAATAACAAGTTTACATGGCAATCTCCAAATAGCACGATCTCAGTATTCATATTTATGACAAAATGCATTGAGTCTCTGTGTCCTACAGTTTCTCGGCTACAACTCCAGGAGCTCAGCAGTTGTTCACAGGCAGCAGCACTTTGATGATGAGTATTCAGGCTCCAGGATCATTTCAACAGCTAAATTGTGCCTGCCAACCTACCCCAGTAGCCAGGCTGTGCCCTCCTTCCTCCAAAACAGAAATCAGCATTCAGGACCTCATGTATCAGAAGCCATGCACCTTACACTTCCAAAACTTCTGCTTTCTATTCTCCATGATCACACACATTTAAAAAATGAAAAATATCTCCAAAGTTCTGTGGGAACCATGATACAATTGGGATATGAAGTAAAATGATCAAAAGAACACTAGTTTGATAAATAAATATCTCCTTAGTATTTGAATGAGATTAACCAATCCCTTTGAAATAGCAAACTTGGATATTCTGAGTTTGGCATATACTTTTGTCTTTTCTTTAAACGTAATTTTATTTTCTGCGATAGGTTATTGCCATTTCTGACTGCAGGAAATTTGTCTTGTAGGAAAAGAAATGAAAACAAGGGTCACTTACCTTGGAATTGTTCCAAGGGAACATGGCAGCTTCTGTCTGGCTAAGGACGTAAGCTTTGGGCGTGTCATGGGTAGTGGGGGCAGAGTGGTCATTTCGGACTACAAAAAAAATAAATAAAGAGAAATGGTATTTTGAAAAATAAATCTTTCAAAGACTCCTTTAAGACATTGTTAAGAGATTCACTGTCCGTCATCTGAACTGGGTGTGTCTCTGTGCAGAGCTGTAACCGTTAGTCAGGAATGATACTTGGTGAGTGGATTCTGCAAGTTGCTTCTCTCATTATTTTCTCCTACTGTCTGCCTTTTGGCCAATTTATTATCTGTCTGCATCCCCACCATGAAGCTGATTTAGGAGAAAATTTGATACATGAATTGAAGATTCAGCCCACAGCTTTGGTAAGAGTACTGTTAAGAGACATGGTTGCAATGAAAAAGTCAAGATTTTTAGAACAACTATGGATTTAAAATGCTTTGATCTCCTGTTACAATCGATAATTGAAAACTGCTCATACTTTGCTGTTTCCTCAAAACTTTATCACTCACAGATACAGGCTTTGCCTTAGAAGTGATAGATGCTTAGAACCATTTTCAATAAGGCGCCAGCTGCCCTGAGAGAGCACCCAGCCACAGCGATGTAACAAATCACTTCAGAACATAGTGGGTTAAAAAAATTGCTTAAAACAATTATTTTATTCTCTCTCGTGTTTTATGTGGGTCAGAAATTAGGAGCGGGCACAACAGAGATGGATTTTCTCTGGTTCCCAGTGAGTGCGGCTTCTGCAGGGAGGGCTCAGGGGTGGGGGCAACACAGTGGTGGGGGCGTGGCCGTGCCTGGGACCCCAGCTGGACTGTCTGATGGAGCACATGCCTGTGGCCTCTTCAGGGGCCTGGGTTTCCTCACAGCATGACAGCCTTAGACTTCTAACGGGGCACCTCAGGGCTCCAAAGGCAACTATCCCAAAGAAAAGCCAGATGGGAGCTTTGTTCCATTTTAGGACTGGCTTTGGTGGCTTACTTAGTGTCACTTCCACTGTGATAACAGGCCTGCCCACATTTAAGGTGAATGAACACAGACTCAACCCATTGATGGGAAGAGTGTCAATGTCACATTACAAAAAGGGAATGGGGTATAGGAGATTTTGTTTTGGCCATCTTTGCCAAATACAATCTGCCACAGTGGGGAAAGTAATGAGCAATACTAAAGACAGGTCTATAAAATCAAAGCTATATAAGCCTTACTGCAAAGAGGAAGAAGTCAGTGGACTTAGAATAGAAAAATATTCACATGTTGCTGGGACTCTCAGATGCAAAAGAACCCACACTTTTATAGGTAAATAGAGAGGCAACAAAAAGGCTAGACCTGCCTGATCCCACCACCACTATTCCACTACCTTTGTCCTTTATCCTTAGGTTCACCAAACTACTAGACAACTTGTCTCAAGTTTCTAATCCCCTCCCTCCAGCATTAAGTACTTGTGTAGACCAGGAAGCCATCAATCTGGGCCTTAAGTATATTCAACAGACATTTATTGAGCTACGACTTGGTGCCAGGGATTGTTTTAGGTGCTGGAGATTTTCAGCACCGAACAAAAGGACAAAATCTCTGACCTAATGGGATTTACATTCAAGTGGTGGATGTGGAGAAGAAACAGACAACCTATGAAATAAATACAATTATGGAAAGTCAGGTGATGATAAGATCTACAGTGAAAAATAAAGTAGGGACCTGGAAATTACCTCCATACTCACCAGTAACAAAGGGATAAATAAGAGCAAAAGGAGAGGAGGTCAAAGAAGTTGGGGAGAAATTCTGTGGTGTCCTGATGGTGTAAGGTCTTGTGGTACTGTAAAAACTCTGGCTGTTATTCTGATTGAGGTAAGAATCAACAGGAGGATTTTGAGGCATAAGAGTGACATGGTTTAGGTTTAATTTCCAAGCTTAAAAGGATCCACTCTGGCTTCTCTTGAAAAATTAGACTGTAGGGGGAAGAAGGCACACAGCACAAAGGCCAGCTGGGAGATTACTCAAATATGAAGGAGATGGTAGTAGTTTAGGGAGAGAGATATGTTAGACCCAAGGTACAGGCACCTGTAGAGTGTTGAGACATATTTCCTTAGTGCTACAGAGGAGAGAGAAAGAGAGAGAGAGAATGAGCAAAGATATGAGGGAAAATCTTTTGACATTCAGTGTAGAAAAGGGCACCCTTATGTTTCTGAAAAAGATTTTTACCCTTGTGTTAAACTAAGTTTTCACATTATTAAAAAAAATCCTAATGCAGTTCTTTTAGATAAAATAGAATCCTGATATACCCAGATTATTAAGACATGATATGATCCATTAAACAAAATGTCCACTTAATTTTAAGTAATAACTTAAAAAGCAGACAGCCTAAACATCATGTTAGACCTCTCCTCCAGAGCAAACATTAGAAGATTACTGTATTATACTTTGTAAATTTGTAACATGACTTAACTTTTTAATTTTTAAAAAATTGATTTTTCTGCTTAGATGTTATAACAACTAGTTACTAGTTGATATAACTAGCTTAGAGCTTACTAATGAATGGTAAAATAAGGCTGAACATGTGATAAAAAGTTTTGACCAGCATAGGGTAGACCCCACGTACAGGTTTGCAGACAAGCTCCCCCAATCCAACTCTCACAAACTGACATCAGAGTGAGTGTTCCAGTCTTCCAATGGCAAATATAGGCCATCTCCATCCTGAACCCTGACCTGTCTAGCCCTAGTGAATTTCTAAAGGGAGAGAAGAAAACACAGAGAGTGTGTTTGCTTCCGTTGGAGCACTCCATCCTCTAAATTAAAACTCTGTTCTCACCAAGGCATATGCAATGGGCATTGGGGCCTGCGTGACCTCTGCAAAATTGCAGGGGCCTTTGAAGAGTTCACCAAGGAGATTTAAAATGAGGAACCAGTACTTGCAATTTCTCCAAATATTACGAAGACCCAGACAGACAAAGGGACCAGAAGCTTTGATCCAGCCTACACAGCCAATCGAAGTGCATAATGCTCCCTAAAAGTTGGTCTCCCAGTATGCTATATGATATTTATTCTTTTTGATGTTGACTTGGAGTAGACAATTTTTGCTAGAACATATAATCATCTAATGTAATCAGATACAAATGCTCTCCATGGAGAGGAACACATAGCTTCTTTGTCACACAGACCCACTGAGTTTTCTTTTGTTTTTTTTTTCTTTTCAAATTCTCAGTCAATGCTTCCTACCATTAAAGTTTCAGCGGCCAGTTCCTTCATTTTGCTCTCCTCTGATCTGAGAACATTAGCAGCAGGAGCACCTTTACTCTTAAATTTAGTTTAATGTAAGTATTGCAAGCCCTGCTGGCAAGCCTTAAGGCACAAATTCTGAATGGGGGGTGGTTAGAACTGAATGATAAAGTGGGAAAAAAGTTATCCCTCAACCAATCTATGTTGGAAAGTTTAAGTTCAGAGTTAGGGTGGAGGCTGAGCAGGCTCTCTGCTTGCTCTAAACCCCACATCCTCCCTTTCCTGCGCCTGATGGGAAAAGGTATTTTGTTGTGCACAACCAATACATGAGCACATAAGAGTATTTTATTTGAGCCAATAATGTATGAACTGAATTTTATGACACAAATAATATGAGAAATGCATCAAATATTTAAAGGGATCAGGTAACAAATTTATTTTCTTATCTAAGTAAACACCCTCTCTTTTATGTTTTAAAATTCAGTCTTACTTATGCTGTATTTTCTTAAAGTAGCTGCATCCTAGCATGGAGAAGCAGCCAAGGGGAAAATAAGTGGGGGTGTGAGGACCCAGGGCCAGGGGCCATCTCCTCCTTCATTACTGAGATACACAAGGTGGCCTACAAAACCAGGCAAAAGGCCCCTCCCTCCCAGGGGGGAAAGCATTAAAACTTCCCTCCCCAATCACTGTTAGTAACCAAATCTCACGAGATCCTGTTGTAACCAAATCTTGTGAGAAACTCCATTGTCACAAACCTTTATAAGCAGCACCACACACCTCCCCCCCCCCACCCCACTCCTCCCTCTGCAGAATGACAGAACACTGACTTCACTCTCCCGACTGCTGCCACTGGGAAAAATCAGGGGAAAATCGTCTCCTATTTTGTAAGTCCCTAATTAAACTCATGGGTAACTCTGTGCCAGGCATATTCTTTGGTCTTGAGGCTAATCTGGGGGTAAAAATAAAAGCATGTTTAAGGTCCTACCATTTCAGGCTTAAAATTTTACCTGTCCAGTGAATAAAACCTTTTGTTCTTTGTTAACAGGAGTTGTAGTACTATTCCTAGCATTGGCCAGACAGTGCTCCCAGCTCCTGGGTAAGCTCCAACCCAGATTCAACCATGAGGAATGGGACAGGTGCTTTTGGGTGACAGATGTAGGCCTGTTGCAGAAATGGCACACAGCACCCTTAACAACTGTACTTCCTCAGGGTTCTTCTAGCTCAATCCCACAGAGGAGAGCACACAAGCAGGGTGTGACTGCAGGAAGGGGAACTGCTCAGGTTCAGGTGAGCAAGGGAGGAGAATGAAGGAGATCTCTCTGGTACCAAAACAAGCTTAGCCCCAGGAGCTCAGGCTGAAACAATCTGTCAGGAGGTTCCAGAGGCAGCTCCTCCTGCACCCCGTGTCAGCAAGTAGGTGGTGCTACATGTGGCACCACGGGTGCTGAGACAAAGATCAAAAGGCTGCCCGCAGCCATTCCACTGTTGGTATTCAGAAGAGATTTGGTGGATTCTTTGATCTGCTGGTTGGCTCCTGTATCACCGTTACAGTCTCTTAAGTTTGGCCCCTACATGCAAAGACAAATGAGAATGTAGAAACACAGGATGAAAGGTCTGAGAGTGCTGGGTTGGGCTGAATGCATCATATGGTGTGAGTTTAAATTTCTGGCCCCCAAGTAAAATTCTTCAAAGAGGACCCCTCCTGTCCACTCAGGTTCCCTCATCAGGAAACACAAAGGAAGGGAGGTCCAGCACTGTGAAGACAGGGGCTACTTGGGTAGTGACTATGTCTGAGCCTGACTACTGTCTCTAGGGCTCAGGCTCTTTGGGGTAGCTACCCACTAATTTCTTAAAGCTCAGATATAAGAAAGCAAGCCAATAAACTGCAAAAAACAAATTTATTACTTGTTACCAAGAGTTCAAAATAAATATGGTTTTATCATCATCATTTATTTATATGAATAAGAAGTTTTCATATTATCACCATGTTATTTTACTACAAAAGATTAAAGAAACCTACAGACTAAATATCTTTAATTATGCTCCTGGATCGAGAAAAAAAAATCACATAAGGAAGTTTAAAGAAATGTTAAAGAATGTTTACCCCTTGTATCATTATAATTTTTGGACTCTTCTAGTAGTCTGTGGTGGAATATTAGATAGATTATTAAATAAAACAAATAGAAATCACACATGTCCTACCAACTGACATTTATCGATGTTTAAATAAAAACAAACCAGGAAAAGGGTTTGAAGGAAGGCCATGTTTCACTTGACTTACATTTGCAGGTTGCTGCCAAGACACTCTCCAGGCTTACAGAGTTCAGCCTGGAAATCAGGAAAGCAAAGAATAATACCCAGAGGAGAAAAGAAAAAAATAAAAAATTAGTCAGTAGAATAACTCCACCACACTTCCCCCTCCCCCAAGCATAGAATACGTTTCATTCATATAGCAAATACCAAGTACCTATGATGTGTTTAGATGAACAACAAAAAATCCTCAAGTGTAGAGTTTATAAGAACTAGTCACTAGTTCAATGAAATGCCAATACATCTGAAACATGTACATGTATTTATATATTACAATGAAAATATGACGTTTGGATACAACCACTTATTTAATCTCTCAAACTTAAGAGATGCAGTCAGCTAACTTTATTTTTACCCAAACCGCGGGCATTTTACCCAAACCCTTTCTGCTCCCACCTAGTTCTAAAAGGGAATAATCTATTCATTCCTATGCCTGTACATATTCCCCCATCCCCAGGAGGGTCAAGTGAACTGGGGAGCGAGAAAAGCGCTTTTTCCTCCTCCTACTCGTTTCTCTCTTGAGAAAAGAGGTCTGTGGACTGACTGAGGAAGAGCCTCCGGGGCCAGGGAGGGTCACTACCTGGAAGAAAATCCCGCCCCTCCTAGGAGCTAGGAAAATCCTGCCCCCACGCTAGCTCCCGCCATCACGAACCTCAATGGACTGGCTCTGGGGAACAACTCCGGTTTTCGGTTCCGCCGAAGTGTCCCCCACCGGTGGCAGGTGGTGGGCGCCGCGCTGTCCCCTCCTCCCGCAGTTGTTCCAAACCTGGCGGAAAGAGGGGACGCCAAGCCGGTCTCCAGGGAAACGTAGGAGCGGGGCAGGGGCGGGGCGGGGGCGGGGTTAGGCTAAGCCAGGGCTCGGGGTTGGGGCAGCTCTCAGAAGCTTCCGCCGTGGGGCGGGGTCTGTTGCAGGGGCGGGGCCTCAAGACACCGAGGGCTTTTCAACCCCAGCTTTGAAGACAGAGGGCCCTCGGAAGTTAGTTCACTTAACCAAAGGACCTCGACTTTGTCGCCCTGAATCAGCTCTTTCATGGCACTGCTTTCTCAATATTTTGCAACATTTCTCTGTTGTCTACAGGAGTGATGGAAAATCGCTTCGCTTATCATTCATGACCCCCATGACCTAATGCCATTTTATCCAGCCACGTAGGTCATTCATTTCCCCTTTTCCTCAGACTATTGCAGTCAGAACCATTTCTCCTCTGACTCACTCCGATACCTTTCTCAATCCTGTTTCCAGAAAGATAACTGAATATTGAATTGTGCTCAACTAAGAACTCAAAGTCTCTTTCAAAGAATCTCTCCAGGCAGCTCTACTTATATATTGGAATTTTTACCTGAAACCCAAGATTTTGTATTTATACTACTTAATGTCATTCTGTTAATCTCAGCCCATCACTTCTGCCTGTCTCTCACATGTATGTGCAAGAAAGCACGCCTCCTTGCTTATTCTTTCATACATACAGGGTACAAGTGAGTGAGGCTTGTTCCTTATACTTCTCAGACATGGGTGTGCTAGAAAGTGAGGCTTTTGGTTATCACCTGCTGGCACGCTCTGTAGGAGAATGAGCCAGCAATATTGCACACACAAGTCATTCTATTAAACATTAATCAATTCTATTCAGTGTACAAGCATAACACAGTAATAGTCTCACTTCCATTCCACCATCTTATTCGCTGCAGCGAATTACTAAATTACTTCCACCTAGTCAATTTTCATAATACATTCCATTGATTGCTGCAACTACCTGTGATGGGTTCCCCCCATTTCCTCACCAGTAGGACTAATCCTTATAGGCTCACTCCCCAGTTTTCAGCCTTACTTTGATACAATTCCACTGTGACTTTTGTGAATTCTGTTCTAATCTTTCCTTCCTTTCCTGCCTTAGAGGTCTGTGAATTCCATGCACCTTCCTTTCTCACATGAGGCTTTCTCATAAGGCATGGCTTTCTTAGCTGGATTTTTGAGTGACTTCTTCCTGCCTTTTTGGGCTTATTCCTCCTGATTGTCCTCTTTTCACGAATAGTTCTTTGACCAATTCTCCTTCTCCTTCTGTTCAAGATAAGACTGCTTAGAGCTAGGGAAATCAGTCAGAGAACTTTGTCTGAATGTGACAGTAAACCTAACAAACTGGCTTACACAGAAAGGAAACTGTCTGGGTCCTACAACTGAAGGGTGCCAGCTTCAGGTGCAACTTTATTTAGAGATTAGGGCCCTTCTGAAAACTTGGAGCACTCCAGGACACCCCACCACCCAGAATTAATCTCTCCCCCTTTCTTTGCACCTTCCTTTAGACCTCCCTTTATTATCAATATCACTTTGCAGGATTGGATTCTATGAGTTGATCTTTCCTTAAAGGTTGTGAGCTCTTTGAAGGCAGAGCTAGTATATTATTCATCTCTGAATTCCCTGGACTATTATAAAGATTGGTATATGGTATGTGCTCAATCTTTTTTTTAATTAATTGAAGATATGACAGAAGAGGTAGAGGTTCCTTGAACCAATTCTTCCTTATATAATTCTTATCATTGCTTCCTCACCCTTCCCCACTTAGAAGCGAGGGCAGTGTGATGCGATGTGTATTTTGAACGTTATTACCGGCCTAAGGAGATCCAGAGTACCTCCTTCTGATCTTTGTTCCAGAGAAAAGGTTTTTAGGTTGTGACAGGTCCCAAAGAATCTTCTTGCAGAGGTTGATACATCTTAACTACTCCCCATGGTTGTTCTCAAAGGATTTTTGATATCTCAATCATCACTTCCATGATGAAAATTGTTCTGAAGCATTCTTGTTTTACTGGTCTGCTTTCCTGAACACATCCCCACGTGACATCTGAAAAAAGGTATATGAGGTAAATTTCCTGAGTTCCTTCATGTCTGACATCATCTTTATTTTCTCATTGCACATGGTAGTTTGGCAGGATTGGGCATTCTAGCTTGACAATCATTTTTATCAGAAGTTAGAAGGTATTATTTCCATTTTTTCTAGTGTCCAGTATTCATACTGAGAAGTCTGGTGCCAATTTTAATTTTGTTCCTTTGTATGTGAGCTTGTGATAAGATCTGTGCCTGCAGTGACAACCCCAAATCTCAGCAGCAGAAAGCAATAGCATTCATGTCTTGATTACAATGTGTAACCATCACAGGTCAGCCTTGGGTTTTGCTCCATAGCATCCTCACAGCAGAATCAAGCTGAGAGACCCTCTCCCTCTGGATCATTGCTGATCTTTGGCAGAGAAAAGACAGTGAGAATAAATGGCACAGTAGCTCTTAAACACTTCATCCAGAATGTAGAACTCCTGAATTTACCCCCTTATCCCTTATCTTTTCTTTCATTTGCAGTCTCTTTGCCTTTTATTCTAAAATCTGGAATACTTTGCCAATATTATTTTCCAGTCTTTTATGGATTTTTGAGGGTGATAGGAGGAATCTCCTATCTTTGAGAGCTCTTATTTGTCTTTTGATTGCTCCTTTTTAAAAGCATCTTGTTCTTTTTTAATGATTTATTATATTTTCAATTAGCTCTGAATATATTAATTAGAATTTTTTAAGTCTTTTTTTCTCTAAATTATCTCTTTTCTATAGGAAAAGTTTTTCTTTTTGTTAATGTTATATTTTTCTTTTACGTAACTGATGCTCCTTTGTTGCTATATTAATTAGCATTTAAGTTCATCTGCTAGGAACAGAATAACAAATGCAGAATTGGAATGATACTCCATGATGTCAGATTCCCAGCGCCTTCTGTTCTGGATTTCATTCCCAAGATTACCTCATTTTCCATGATGGCAGCTTTCCAGCCAGCACATCTGTATTCTAGCCAAAGAAAGGATGCACAGGGGAAAAGTGGGATGCCCTTTCCTGAAAGAGGAACACATCACTTCTTGTTACATTCCACTGTCAGAATTTCACCACATAGCCACCTTTAGCCCAAGGGAAGCTAGGAAATAGGATCTTCACTTTGAGTGGCCAAATGACTTGCTAAAAATCAGGGGTCTGTAACTATGGAAAATAAGAAAGTGAGAATAGAAAATGGGGGAGAATCAGCATTGATACTGCAGATGCCATTCATACTTCAGAAAGAAAGAATGGATATCTGGTGTGAGCTTCCTCTGTGGTCCAGATAAGACTGTCTTGCACCAAGTTTCCTTTCTGGGTAAAAATTTTGACAGAGAGCTTGGGATTAGGTGGGCAGATTATGTCAGTTTGGATTATTTTACGGTGAGTGCACAGAGGATCAACTATCAGGCTGTGCCCTCCATGCCGGAATAAGTAGTCAACACTGAGGTACCAACATCCACATCTGGATCCTACGTTTCTTCCCAATAGTTCATATGCCATCGTTATAAACAAGTTTGTCCGGTGAAAAGTCCTCCTCCCTGATCTGAGTCTACAGGTAAGGGAATGGAATGGGGTACTGAGGGGTTAGATTATGTCATGTTCAGTATCTTCCCCACACCCCTCACCTTCAGTCCTCCTCCTCCTCCCTTCCTTCTCCTTTACCTATAGAATCTGAGCAATGACTCCAGGATTTATATTGGAAGAATGTCCTCTAACCACTTCAAGGATGGAGCTTTCTTTACTTATCTCATGCTTCCAGTTGCTCCAGTCTACTTTGTGTCTTCAGTCAGTTTTTAAAATCTCTTCCACTGACATCTTTTACCTAATGCTCACCACTATTATTAGCATGTTTATTTATTTGATTTTGGTACATATCAACTTTTATTTCAGTGGAATCTTGGGAGGGAAGGGAGATAAACATGTGCACTAAGTCTGTCAGCCTCTGAATCATTCCAGGGAAAGAATATTAAAAGAAGACTGAAGAAAAATTAAGGGACAGTTAAGAGAGGAAGAGAAAATATAGAACAAAATAGAAAATTTTGTGAAAAGTGTCAGAAAGA
Organism: Choloepus didactylus; assembly: GCF_015220235.1. Taxonomy (NCBI): domain Eukaryota; kingdom Metazoa; phylum Chordata; class Mammalia; order Pilosa; family Megalonychidae; genus Choloepus; species Choloepus didactylus. The sequence goes on from NC_051309.1 coordinate 159,792,573, forward strand.
GGCGCTGACTACCTCATAACACTCATCATAATTTACTTATCTTAAATTTATAGTAGATAAATTAGCTAATATTGTTTTCTAAAACTTTGGATTGAAGTAATTTATTTGTGTGTGTGTGTTGGCTGCCACGCATCCATTTCTCTTCCTAAAATTACATCTTGAGGAAATATCAACTTCCCATCAGGCCCAGTCTAGTCCAGGGGACTGTGTTAGGTATACTAGAACCCTGTAGCTGAGAGACAAGGATGTGACATAAGCTAGGCCAGTTTCAGGCTTCTACCTGGGAATCTGAATGTTGAACAGTATTTAAAAGCCTATTATTAGTTGCCTCCTGTCAACGTCATTCCTGCCAAGCCACCATTGTGGTGTCTGCTTCCTTAGCCTCAGACTCCACGTTGATTCCTGCCAGTCACCAAGCCTGGTCCTTCAGTTCCCTGTCCATTTCCTTTTGCCTAAATCAGCTGCAGTAAAACTTTGTTGTGTTGCTTGGGATTAAATTCTAATTGGTAAGACTTGGTTGTAGGATATTGATTTGCAGGGAAAGATAGGGTTCTCAGGAATGATTATCATTCAGAAGTTCTCAAAGGGGGTTGTATCATGCCCTAGACTTGGCTGCTTGGACATTAATGGGAGTAATTGGGAAGTGCAGCTGACATCTTATGGTCTGGGACCAATGATGCTAGATTTCCTGAAATCCATGGTTCAGTACCACCCAAAAAGAATTTTCCTACATCTGTCATGATTTTTGAATGTTCAGCCAGGCATTCATGAAGTGAAAAACATGTATTTAATCATTCAAGCTTAGAAACTAAATGAACTTTTGATGTACGCACACACACACACACACACACACACACACACACACACACACACACACAAGTAATGGAGCTCTAGTTCTTATTATGTAAAGTATTCTTCTAGGTATTCTAGAAACAGCTAGTAATTATCAACTGAGATCACCTATAAGCAATTGTCCACTGAGGACTACCACCAAAAACCTTCATGAGACAATGAGGAATTCAAGGATGTGTAATTGAATGACTGTTTCTGTGACACTGGATAATTTAAACTAGAGAATGACAAACTTAAAATAAATTCTGTTCTTAAAACATGGACTAAAACTGAGGGATTTTGTAACAATTGAGTGGCTGAATCACAGCAAGAGCTGACTACAGCCTGGGTAGATTTATTATGTGAATGTTAGGGCAAACAGAAGAGTGTGGTGTGACTTCAATAATGGAAATGGGGTTAGCTGGGCATATTCAGTAGCCTAAAGGCCTAAGTCCCTCTTAAGCATCTTACACTGGGGCTTCTTTGCTCAGAAACTCCCCTGTTTTGTCTGATGCAGCTGTTCTTTTCTTGCTTGAATATACTGTTACGTCTTTGCCTTGGGTTTGTCCTTGAGACAACAACACAATAATATCTTTCTTATCTAACTACTCATAATACTCAGATCTGTAATTCGAAATAGAGCCCACTGTGTCTTGGGAAGCAATGCAAAATCAAATCCTGAGATGGGCTCAAACGTGCACACACACATACACACACATACACAACATGGGGCATTTGCTGGTTTACATCAGCAAAAAATCTAGGGGCATTTTTTCTCAAAATGGATTTTGAGGATGCTTGAACAAAAAGGGTGGAACACATTTTTAGATAAGAGTAAATCTGTCAAGATGAGTGCATTAGTCAGAGTCTCTAGATTCAATGTACTATTTCAGGTGATTAGGTGTATTTTGTTTAATAGTTTCCTGGCAGTTAAAACAAACCCAGCCAACTGTAAAGGAAGTTGACTTATAAAATAAATCTGCTTTAATTTAAAGGAAAACATAAAAGACTTTCAGAGATAGGAATGCTAAGTTACATTTATCATGCATGTCTCACCTCCTAACTATGCTCCCTAAGAAAGTATTGAAAATTCTCCCTTAATCAAAGATTGGAGAAGTAACTTGAGGAAAATTCCAGAACCTTATAAGTTCTTTAGTGACTTGCTTCTCCAAGTTATGAATGCAGGCAGGAGATGTTATAATTGAAAAGGGCTCCATGATTTTAATGGGGATATAATGTTCCCAAGGTAAGAGAAGCCAGATTACTCAATCTCAGTGAGTATGTTCTTGTTTGCTAATGCTGCTGTTATGCAAAATACCAGAAATGGATTGGCTTTTATAAAGGGGATTTATTAGGTTACAAATAACTTTAGTTCTAAGGCTATAAAAAGGTCCAAATTAAGGCATCAACAAGAGAATACCTTCACTGAATGAAGACCAGTGGCATCCAGAACACCTTTGTCAGTTGGGAAGGCACATGGCTGGCATCTGCTGGTCCTTTGCTCCCGGGTTGCATTTCAAAATGGCTTTCTCTAAAACATCTCTGGTCTTCTGTCTCTCTTAGTTTCTCTCTCTCAGCTCCTGTAAATCTTTGCTTGTTCTCCCAGGGTGTTTCTCTGTAAGCATCTTGGGGTCCTCTCTTAGCTTTTCTGGGACAAACTCTGGGCTTCATCTTTTAGCTTAGCATCTCCAAATATCTTGCTGTCTGCATCTTCAAGTACCTCCAAAGTATCTCCAAGCATCAGCATCTGTGTCAGCTCTTGAGCTCTCTTAAGTACTCCAGTGAACTAATCAAGACCCACTCTGAATGGGTAGGGTCCACACCTCCAAGGAAACAATTTAATCAAAGGTCTCACCCACAATTGGGTGAGTCATATCTCCATGGAAACACTCAATCAAAAGGTTCCACCCAACAAGATTGGATTAAAAGACCATGGCTCTTCTGGGATCCATAACAGTTTCAGACTGGCAAGTAGGTACATTTACCATGGTATGTAGTCATGCCATTGTATTAATTAGAATGGCCTGATCTACAGAGATCTCTGTTTGTGATTAATTGATCATGAAATTTCTAGGGATCAAGCTAAAGATTAAGCCACTTACTTAGAACTTGATTTTATGAGAAAAGAAGAAAAAAAAAAAACTCCTAAATCTGGTAAACAGATTCCTGGCTTGAGTTAGCATAATAGAAAGTAGAGAGTACTGGTCTCTCATATTTTACAAGAGAAGAGTTCATTATCTAAACCCATAGCCCCTTGAATGAAAGCTATGTATCCTGGGGTCTTATATTAGTCAGGTCCTATGGGAAATAGAACCGACAGGAGATATTTGTAAATATTATGAGTTTTTTTTAATAAAAATTGCCTCTTATCACTGTGAGGATGCAAAAATCCATGTGGAGTGGTGGAGGTAGGTCACGAGAAGAATTAGCAGTGTCCTGCAAGCCAATCACCTCATGACATTCTATTGCAGTTCCATCTGGTGAAACAGAATTAAACTCTTCAGACAGAGAAGAGAGGGCTGTTTGCTCAGGAAAAGTGGTAACAGTTTATCAGGCACAGCAGGGTTAATCTCTTCAGATGGAGGTTTGATGGCGGATTCCTCAGGGCAGATTGGAGGTTGGATGGCTTGTTCCTCAGGGACAACCATTAAGGTTTATCTGGCAAAGACTCAGCAGAATATAGAGAGTTTCAATGTCCACACTCCCATTATTATCACTCATATGTCTCCATTCCAATTTTCAGGACCCCATTCCTTTCCAATCAATGCCCCTACTTTAACAACAGACATCCTGCAAGGTTGGGAATTTAGTTTACATTGTAATTCAGCCACTTGCACAGTGAGATTCTGGGTCTGGTTTTTAAAAATCTCAATCTGTGGCTACATGAAATAACATTTTCTTTCAGGGCACACATAGAAACTTTTTCATCATTCATGCAGCACTTAAGTTGCAAATTTGAATCCTTCAGCTCCTCCCTTTCTTTTACAACCATATCCAGTGTATTTAGGAATAACCAGCCAGCATTATTATACTTTCAACTCCACAAAACTCTGTTAATGTGTCAAAAACACTCTTGTAAGCATTAGAGTAGCCATAACCAGTGGTGATATTTTGCTTATCTCTATTGCCAACTCCCACCATGGACTATCAGTGCCATCTTGATTGTTGGAAATAGAGTCATTCGTGCCTTTGAATCTTACCAGGTTAGACAACCAAATCAAAACCCAGCACCAATTCAGAAATCTCATCCTTGAGTTTGTTTCTCAAGAACCACTCCTAGTACCAAAGCTGTATTAGTCAGGATTCTCTAGGGAAATAGAACTGACAGGAGATATCTGTAAATATTTTGAGATTTTTATAAAAATTGTCTCAAGCAACTGTGGGGATGAACAAGTTCAAATTCCATAGGGCAGCCTGCAATCTGGGAACCCTAATGAAGGTTTTTGATGAATTCCCTAGGAGTAGCTGGCTAGCAGAAGGAGAGATGGAAATTCTCTCTTCTACCTGCTGAAATCATCACTTCTCCTTTTAAAGCTTTCAACTGACTGGATAGTACATCTCTCATTGTTCAAGGTAATCTCCTCAGTAGATTGTATATGTAATCAGCCATAGGGGCAATCAACTTACTGATGATTTAAGTCCATGATGTGTCCTCACAGTAACAATCAGGCCAGTGCTTTCTTGACCAAACAACTCTACACCATCACCTGGGCCAAGTTGAGACATGAACCTAACTGTCACAAGTCTAGATATAACACTACAAGTGAACACTGTAATTCTTTCTTCTGTTCATCCTCCAAGGTAACTGTACATTCATTCATACAGGTAATTGCACTGGAGAAAGTAGTATACCGAGAACTTTTGGGTTGATAAACACTAAACATTAGCTTCAAGCTAATGTTAATTTCTAGGGAGCCAGAACATAATTACTAATAGATCTCAGGTTATTATATATATAAATTTATATATATAAATTCTAGAATAGGCCCAGTGGGACCCTAAACCCATCCCATAATTATTTCCTTGAATGTATAGATATATGGGCATGGGGAGAGGCAGAATTCTTTAATGTCCTCCTGACCTATGGAATAAAGGCTATTATGGTAGGAGAGAGTCAAGTGGAAACTCTTGAGGCTCTCCCTTCATGCAGCAATTACACTGGGTCAGATAATTGAAAGGTTCAGTCCACAAAACTATAGCAAAGTTTAATCAGAAATATTTCTTACTGGCAAAGAATACACAGAAGCAAGAGCAAGAAAGCATAAGGCAAGAATAAGGTTGGTCTGAACCACTCAGATCCTCTCTCGGTTACACAGGATGCACTTCATCTCCAAAACACAAGGTTACCAAGGGCTCTCTTAAGCTCCACTGATCACAGAGTCCAAACCAGGCTATGCAACCAAGTAAAACAGGGTGCAGATTATCAATCTATATATTTTTAACTAACAATGTAGGCACAAGCTGGCACAGGGTGCATTCGGAGGAGTTGCAGACTTTCAACAAAACATCATATATAACTAGTTACCATATTTCATTCCTATTTCGGCCAAAGGTGAATTCTATTGCTCCATGTGATTTATAGATAGATAGATATAAATATAGCTATAGATTTAGATATAGATATAAATATAGATATACACAGAGCTTCCATGGAAGAGCTAAAAACTGACCCTACACTTGCCTACAAAATAGTGAAGCAAAAGTATTACTGTATCTCTGGGAGAATTTCAGACTTGAAAAATTTAGAGGCTATAATTCCTTGCCTATCCCTATTTCATTCTCTGGGTTAACTGGGCAAAATAGATATACATCTCAAAGAATAAAGGGTCAATCAGGTGGTAACTCCAGTTATGCTGCTATTCCAGATAGAGCCTTCATGCTGGGGCAAGCTGATGTGCAGTGCATGCTGTTTCCCTCCTACATTTTGATAAATAGAAAATACAGGAGCAATTTGCTTTCTCCTAGCAGGGATGGCAGTGTACCTTTATTTTCCATCTCAATAATATGTCAACTCTTGGATTCTTTGCTAAATTTATCCACAAGGACCTTAATTATCTTACTATCTCATAGACTATCATGCTGGATCACTGCACTGGTGAATAAATAAAACCTGGAGGGCAAGAAATAGCAGGCACCCATGCCTAATATAAATACACGCCAAAAGGAAATATATACATCTTATGAAAATGCAGGCATCTTCCTCCTCAGTGAAGTTTTGGAGGGTGTGGCAGTTTGAAGCTTTTATGTACCCCAGAAAAGGCCATGTTCTTTTAATCCATTCCTGTGGAGGTAGACCTATGGTAGGTAAGAACTTTTGATTAGGTTATTTTAATTGAGATGTGACCCACCTCATTCAAGGTGGGTCTTAATCCTCTTACTGGAGCCCTTTATGAGAGGATAAAATACATACAGAAGCTAAGAGATGGAATTCAGAGACACTCACAGAAAAAGCCCCAGAGAAGCTGAGAGACAAGAACACACCCACAGAAGCTGAGAGAGGAAGCCACTGAAGCCAGAAGCTGGAAGCAATGACCTGGGAGACAGGGACCAGCAGACATTGCCATGCGCCTTGCTATCTGGCAGAGGAACCCAAGTTTGCCAGTAACCAGTCTTCAGAGAGGCTATTGTCCTCTTAATGCCTTGATTTGGATATTTTCACAGCCATAGAATTGTAAGCTTATAAGCTAATAAACTCCCATTGTTAAAAATCAGTCCATTTCCGGTATATTGCATTTCACCAGCTTTACCAAACCAGAACAGGATGTTTAGATGGATTGGTACTCCAACATGAAGGGCAGTTTGTTGAAATTTGCACATCCACTATTTACATTTCTTTGGAGTTTGGAGGCTGACATAAATTATGGACTCTCATGAGTGTGGCTACATCCTACCATGAGATAATTATTGCAGTTCTAGCCCCAGAATCTGCCTTGATATGCATGCCCTTCCCAAGCATGATTTTCCAGCTTCACAATGAATTTGTGAGCCACTGATATCATTCCAATAAATCAATTTTGCTAAAGTTAGCCAGGGTCAATTTCTGTTATTTGCAACCAAAGAATACTAATTTACACAATAATTAAGAAGGTATTAGATGATACAAATTGGATAATAAAATTTAATAAAAAATTACAGAGAATATCAATTATGTACATTGAACATTATAGATTGTTATATTTTTTTCTAAAGTAATAGGTGACACTCCAAGATTCAATTAGGAAATTGCATTAAATAGCATAAATAGCAATTTAATTCATTTTTCTATTGTTACATAGAAATTTGATAAAATTAGTTTAAAAAATTGAGTCAAAATATTTTATTTATATATTGTCAAATGGTGGTGTGTTTTTGACCTGGCTGAAAATATTATAAAATATTTTTGAGGTTTAAATATTATTTTCCATTTGTACAATAAATCAGGCAAAGAGATCTAGTCAATATTTATTGATCCAAAATAAACAGTGAGTTGTACTGGGTATTCTAAGGCAAAACCAAAAAGTCATTTATTTCCTTATTGATGTTTGCAAATAGTAATTTTTATACCGAATTTAGAATTGAAAGCCTTTTTATCGATTTTAGCAATATGTATAACACTCTTGTAATTATCATAAGTGTTTTGCAGTTAAAGGAACCTGAATTATATATTTGACTGTGGTTTAGAAAGGGGAAATTTTAGGTTGTATATATGTTACTAGATTTATAATTTAAGAAAAGCAAAACACATAAGACTGTACAACACAAACAGTGAACCCTATTGTAAAACCATGGACTATAGTTAATAGAACAATTATTAAAATGATTTTCATGAATTGTAACAAATATACCACACTAATGCAAGGTGTTAATAATAGGGTAGTATATTGAACTCTGTATTTTATGCATGATTTTTCTATAAACCTACAACTTCTCTTATAGAAAAAGAACTCAGAAAAATAGCTTTTAAGATCTAATAAAATAGAATCAGGAAATATTTTTTGAATATCTAGCATGCAAGAGAGTAAAAACATGAATCTTTGTAGCTTATAAAATCTGATAAATGTGCATGTTTTGAGGTGTTTGTAAATAATTGTACTAATAAAATGTCATAATTTATGTACGGGTACTTTAATTTAAATGTCAACAAAATAATTGACATCATTAAATTACCAAAAAGCCTATCTGATAGCCACATAATATTATAAATGAATAAGGACTGACTTCTCTTTCCTTCTTCCCAAGGGAAATATTCAAGGAGCTACATTTTCTGATCTGACCTCTCTGGAAAGGGCCTTTCTCTGTTCCACTTTATTTCTACATCAGGACCTTAATCTCCTTTCCAAGAACTTCATCCTTAACAGCAGTGGCTATAAGGGATATATCTGGAGGAAACCGCCCACTATAGAACTTTGTGTATAGCAGAAATAGAACCAGCCACTTCCTCGTTCTTATCTGAGAATTAAATGGTCACTTCTCAGTTGCAATGAGATGTTACTTACAACAGCACCACTAATCTTACACAGCATTCACCACATTGGTTGAGACACTACATCTGCTTAGACCTTTGGATGTTTCTTTAAAACTATTATTCTGTGATGAGTCTCTAAGGTATAATTCTTATCAGTTTATATATCGGCGATTGTTAACACTTCTAGCCAATACCCTGTAATGTGGTGTCACCTAGCAACACTCATTGTCCAAGGATTGCTATTCTTACCTGTGTCAAAGCAGTTAAATTAGATACATTGATGCAGAGTCCAGTAATTGTATGGCTCTAGCAAAATTGGTCCCAGAAGAAATATAAAGTAATAAAATAATTTAGAAGAAGGATAAACTCAATGTGATCACAAACCCCTTCTATACTCCCCTAAACTAGTTGGCTCAACTGATCTTGGGAGAACAAGTTAGGCAAGTAGGTTGTCCTAATCACCACATTGCAATTTAGCTCTCACGCACTGCCAAAGGAGTGTGCTTCCCTGTGTTTGATCTAACAGTGAGTCCTTGCAGTGGTGCCCATAGGGAGAGGAGGTGAAGAAACACAAATCTGCTTACGCGAATTCATTTACAACAACTGACAACTGGCTCCGTGGGAGAAAAACACAGGTCTGCAGGAAATGTTAAATGTGTGTGCTTGGCTTAACGTTTTTTTGGAAACCTCTGACCCCCTCCTTCCTATATCTCCACTTTTGACTCCTCTCACATTCTCTTTTGGGGAGGTCTTCCCAGGGTGCTACCCACTGCCCTGTCCAATTTAGGCTTGTAACTCCCAAATCCTTGGATTATGATATGGGTAGTGGTTTGGTGCCTTAGGCCAATAGTCTTCAAACTTTTTCAGCTGTGTGTACCATAAAAGGATTTCTGGAAAGCTATGTAGCTCCTTGGACATTTTTAGGTTGATATTTTTATCAAAGTTTAGCCATCAAAAAAGGTGTTATTTTTGACGTATTTTGTATTGTGTGTTAAGATGTATTTTTATCAAAATCTTGGAGCTGTAGATTTTGCTCTTCAATTTATCAAAAATGTCCACTATATAACCTAAATGACAAGCCACCCCACATTGTTAAACCAATCTGCCAAATCAGATGCACAGTCTGTCAGAAAAAAAAAACAAAACTCTGCTCTCCTTTGTCCCTTTGGTGAGATTTTATAAAATGAAAGGGGCTTGGAAAAGTAGAAGCAGCAGACTGAGAGCATAGTACTCAGGTAGATTGCTATTACAGAAGAGCACGTTTGAAAGTTGAGCGGCTGAGAAATGATTTCCTTAAACCTACCAATGTCCAAGAAGCCCTGGAAAAGTCTTCGGGATCTAGTTTGAAAACCTAAGCTCCCTTATTAGGCTTCTAGTTTGTATTTCCTTTTCTATAAATCTAGTTTTAGTTGATGTGAACATAACACACCATTTTTAAATCCAAAGCACACAAAAACCAACTTCCCCTTATAATTTATTTTATATACAACAGTTGGTATCAAACTGATCTGTCCTTTTGCTCCCCCAGCATGCTGGTTCTATTTTTGGTGAAATTTTGTTTTCTCACACTGCTAAAGCTGCTCATTTACAAATTCCATTTGAACCTTGATAATTTAGCTAATCATTTTGTGCCCTCACACAATGGATAAAGCTACAATGGCATTGTTTTTTTACTAGTGGAGACAAATCTCCACAAAATAATACGCTTCAACAGCTGTCCAAACTTCTTTAAACCTTAATTATGGTTTGTTAATTTTCTTGGGGTATGGTAGGAGCATATTGGAAGCAATGTAGTTATTTTAGGATATTTGTTTTTCTTATTCCTTTGTGGTTTTTTTTGAAATTTTTTGATAAAGATTTAAAAAAACCTTATTATGTGTGCACACAATAATTAATACATGCATACCTCTCCTTCCATAGTATTACTTAAATGTGTACAAATATCATTCCAAGGTATTAAGAGGCATTTTACTATTAATTTAATATAATTCAGAAATAGTTTCTCATTTGTCTGGGACAAAAATCTAACTATATATATGTGAGGGGAATTCTAAACTCATAAACAAAAAATAGAATATAATGATGTTTCTCAAAGGCTGTTATAAACAAGATGACAAACATTACATTTGGTAAAATTCCAGTATAACTTCCAGTACGGTCTCACAGGGAAACAACTTATTAACTAAAGGATAAATAAAAACTGAATTAGATGAAACAGAGGCAAAAAATATGAAGTAACAGTCCTAAGCACTGAATTTGAAAGTTTAAAGCCATCCATCCATCCATCATTCCAACAACGTGCCTGGCTCTCTATCAGGTGTAGGAATATTAAGATAAGCCACATTCTCGGTGAACTCCCAGCCTAGCATTGAAGACAAGACTGCAAAGGAGAAAATTTCTGTTGCTTTGCTTTTAAGCTCTGTGACCCATCAGCACCAGTACTGGAAAGAACTGGCCTGATGTCCTTATCTTTTAATGGCCTAGTCCTAAGCCCTCCACCATAGCCTGTCTCCCATCCTGTTCCTCTGCCAATTTATAATCCTCTCTGCTCCTGACCCATTTTCCTAATTAAGGTCCCAAACTCATCACTCAGACCTGACTCTGGCTCCTCTGATGCTGACCCAGGCCTCCCAGGCACTCACATTGCCTTGGTTACCTGCCTCTTGCCTGTTTGCATAGCCAGCTGGTCCCGTGGAACCTGGCACAGCACAGACCATTGGGACTGATGATCCCAGTCCCATGAGTGGCCACAGTTCCACGTGCTAAGTGCTGTAAAAAAGTCAACTCAGTGGGTGTCCAGAGGAGAGACCACACAGCCAGGGTTTGGTGGAAGTTTGGAGCTCACAAAAGACCTCATGGAGGGGATAATGTTTGAAAGTGATTTTGAGACTTAAAATTGGAGTAGAGATACGCCAGGGGTACTGAGGGAAATAGAATAGCCAAAAACCATGGCTTGCTTGATATACCTGAATTCTAGAATACATGGGTGGAGAACTGTGGAAGATGAACCTAGCCCTCAAACTAGTGATGTAAAATTTTGAGCTCCAACCAAGACAACAAAAAACTCAATGCATGAAACATATTCATCAATTTAGTATATTTGGAATTATAATTGAAATAGATGTTGATTTTGTAGTATTAGTTGTAGTCAGTTCATGGGAGAATTATGGAATGCCCCCCCCCCAGGAGGGTGAAATAAAGTCATTATCTGAAAATAAAATTAAAGAGCCCTCTTTCCTTCCATGTGGTTGTTTATCTATAAAAGCATTCTACATTCCAAAGCTTTTCTTCTAAGTCATTCTGCCTTTAGTTAACTTTCTTTGCTCTGATCTCAGGCTCAGCAAGCAATCTCATAAGTATAATTTTCTTCTCAATGTAGAGATTCCTAAATGAATGGTAGGTACATTTTGATTAACTGACTAAATATTTAGGTTCTTCTGGAAATTATATTCTCACTTTAAATTAATGCACTAGTATTTAGTTACGCATCAGTGTATATAAGTTTGGTTACTTTGGGTTAATGTTTCTAAGGTTGATAACTAACAAACTGCAAAGTCAAGTTTTAGGACCTACAAAATGGAGGAGCACGTCTTTGTCTAGAGGAATCCATCCAGGAAGGAATTTCTTAAAAGCACTAGTTAGAGACTATTGGCTTCTCTTGGTGATGTCTCTATCCTGACTCTCTTTATTACTGTAATAATTATGGGCCCATGTAATTTATTAAAACTTTTATTTAAGTACCATAAGGAAATTCCAAGAACAGAAAGTCAATAAAATTTATTAAACAATAAATAACCTATCCCAGAAGGCAGAATTTTGAATATTACAAACCAAATTGTTGAAAGAGAATAATTTTGGTGGTTATGTGAATGATTTTAGCAGTAATCTCTTCCCATATTTTTCTGGTATAACTGAAGATATATTATCTTTTGCAGTGAGCATGAGAATGCACCTGAAAGACCTCTAACTATAGGGAGCATAATTGACCAAGGGTCCCAGCTACTACCTGGAATATCTAGATGGAATCATACCAGAACTTAAAGGAGAAGGGGCATTACTGGACCATCTTGGACTTAGAGCTGAATGCAGTAACAAGTGAGATTTTCAGTTGACACCTTTTGGAGATGAAATGTTCATGGATGTGGATGTGTAAGGGAGAATTGCATTATGTAAAGTAGTAACATTTCCTTTTTAAATATGTGTAAATGTAGGAATAATTGCATATGTTTTCATGCAGAGGGTTAGACCATAGTAGAAATTAGTTATTCTTTTTTGGCCACCCAGCATCTGAACCTCCTATCTATGTTTGGGAAACCTTGTACCTTATGCACAGAGTCTACTACCGTCTACAGAATCTTGACCAGCCAGATACTCACTTTTCCAGACTCCTTTGCAAGGGGGGCATGGATACTTTGCCAGTTTCAGCCAATGAGACAATCTGCTCTAGACTTTGAAACAGAAGTGAGTCATGCAAAGACACAGTGGTTATGCAGAACTGGCAAGGCTGGGGGCAGTGGTGGCCACCACTGTCTAGGCCCAGGTCCGACACTGGTGCACTCAGCAGCCCAAGACAGTGCATCTGTGCCCAGCGGCCCCAGAGTCTCCGTGGGAACAATTCTGAGGCATGATTTTGGGCATTGTTCTGGGCTTTAAGTTTGGTCTCTGGCCCTGTGAATATTCTATCACTTATCATTTTTTTAATCAAATTTGTATTTTTATCAAATTTCTACAAATTTTATCAAATTTCTATTTGCCTGTTTTAGCCAGAATTGGTTTCTGCTCATTGCAATGAAGACCCAGACTGATAGCGTCATTTGAGAGACTTTGAGTTCTGCTTGGACTAGAAGTTTCTGCCCTTGAATGCATTCAAGGCCGGCACTAATCTGCCAGGTACTGACCGTGCTGTTTGAGTAACTTATTTCAGGTTGGAGCAGGATCAGCTCTGCTTCTACTTTGTGAAGCTACCCCAGCATGTCCCCAGTTCTTCTGTATTGCTTTAGTGTTCCCTGTTATAAGTGGCAGAGCTGGTATTAATTCAGGCTTTCTGACTCCAAAGTTCTTGCATCTAATCATTAGGCTCTACTAACTCTCATTAGTTATGTCTCACAGATGGGAATGGTCCGTTTGAAGGTAAGTGGTTTTCCCTTGACACTTCCAAATCACATCATTAATATGGTCTACATCTCATCGGATTGGCTACCACCTACTGACAATAGCAATCATTTTGATTAGCAAACTATATCTATTATTGAAGCTTCTAATATCATCTGATCAAACTGTTCTGCATCTTTCACCTTATTAATGTGCTGCTCATAGCTTTGCACTTGCCCTTCATGATTGTATCTTTCGCTAACTTCCTCTCTCTGGAAAAAACAACATGGTCTCAGCACCCTGTGCAGCCTGGGTTCCACCACTGGAATCGTTGCTGCTCCCCTTTCCTGCCCCCTGACACTCCTGGTGTGCTGCTCTTGTTGCTCAGGCTTGCCCTATGCCAATCCCAACACCTAGAATCACACACTATTTTTCTAGTTCATTTAGAAAGGCACGGCATTAACATGAGTGATGAATTAAAAAGGAAAACATAGAAATAGCTTATTATTTTGCAAAAGGAGAATGATTCCAAAATTCCTGACTGTCATTGCTCCAATAAGTGATTCTTCCATCTCTTTGCAGCCCCAAACCTTCCTCTTCTCTGATCCCAGGACTGCTTTTGAAATGCTGGGAGGTTTTATGGGAAGAAGAGACCCTTAGGGGTACAAAAGGATAGCTGACTAGGCTGTTTTAACTGAATAAGAGCTTGCCACTAATAAAAGGAACTTATTTTATACACTTAATTTTGCACGGAATTCAGAGATAGAGGCATATTTTTGTAAAAGGAGAATCTTGCTGGATTGATAATTCCTACTAGTTTCCTAATGAAAAAAAAAGCATCTCACTTGAAATATAAAATAGGCCTCAAAAATTCTGCACATCACCTCTTTTTTTTTTAAACATTTGGATTGAGGGATGAGATGGAAATAGCAGTGCTGCTCAAGATCAAATCAATTACCTCTGTAAGTGTTCTCAACAGATATAGCTCATCTTGTAAGTCATTGAACTCATACGTTCCAGAAAAGCACATCAATGTCATATTTCACTGCTAAAATAAAATATTTTCTAGAAATTTGACACCCAATTCTTTTTGGTTTTTTTTTTTTTTTTTTTTTTTGGTCAGCTTTTCCATTTCCTCTTCATCATCTCTTGTTCCAGAGAGAAAAGATTGAAAATGATGATAGAAAATTGCAGATATTTTCCAACAGCTTATTCTTCTAAAATATTGATGAAATTTATAATGAAAACCTTTTTTTCATTGTTTTCCTTGTTAATGCCACCAAAACCATCTAAGCAAGCAATTATTTAACCAGGTAAAGGCAATGCATATAGTTGATTCATAGGAATCTACAGGCATCCAAGAAGGTATATCCCAAGGGCTTGAGAACAGGGAGAGAAAGAGGTTATTATTAAATGAAACTCAGCACTACAAAAACTAACATATCATGAGAAAGATTAAGCTTCTGTAAAAGTAGCCCAACATATGAAATGGTTTGTGAAAGTGTTTGCTCAGACTGAGAAATTACGGTTATAAAGACTTAGTTGTAATTTTAGAAAATTGTGCATATAATCAATTCCACTGAAATAGAAGTTGACTAGAAGAGATAATGCCATGATTGAAAAAAATAGCAGAAAGCAGTGAACGAGGAAGAATTTGTCAAGTGTGTCCTCCAGCAGTGTCTGGAGAACCAGGGGACTGACTCCAGTGGCAATTTCCCATCATCCAGCCGGTGACCTTCCTAGAATAATGCAGTGCAATCCTACAGAAGGCCAAGGCCTGGCTGATATGTTTTTTAATGGCATTTGACTCCATTTATGATCACCAGTGGACTTTCTGATCTATTATTTGTTTTTCACAGTAAAATAGGAAGTTATGTCCTGAGGAAACAGTCAAATACAAATTTGAACATGAATTGATGAAATGGTGTGCAAACTAGTCTTTTTTAAATTTTGGTTAGTATATGTCAGTTTTGTTTTTTTTTTAATCTTCATTTTATTGAGATATATTCACATACCACGCAGTCATACAAAACAAATTGTACATTCGATTGTTCACAGTACCATTACAGAGTTGTACATTTATCACCTAAATCAATCCCTGACACCTTCATTAGCACACACACAAAAATAACAAGAATAATAATTAGAGTGAAAAAGAGCAACTGAAGTAAAAAAGAACACTGGATACCTTTGTCTGTTTGTTTGTTTGTTTCCTTCCCCTATTTTTCTACTCATCCATCCATCAACTAAACAAAGTGGAGTGTGGTCCTTATGGCTTTCCCAATCCCATTGTCACCCCTCATAAGCTACATTTTTATATAATAGTCTTCGAGATTCATGGGTTCTGGGTTGTAGTTTGATAGTTTCAGGTATCCACTACCAGCTACCCCAATTCTTTAGAACCTAAAAAGGGTTGTCTGAAGTGTGCGTAAGAGTGCCCACCAGAGTGACCTCTCGGCTCCTTTTGGAATCTCTGCCACTGAAGCTTATTTCATTTCCTTTCACATCCCCCTTTTGGTCAAGAAGATGTTCTCCGTCCCATGATGCCAGGTCTACATTCCTCCCTGGGAGTCATATCCCACGTTGCCAGGGAGATTCACTCCCCTGGGTGTCTGATCCCACGTAGGGGGGAGGGCAGTGATTACACCTTTCAAGTTGGCTTAGCTAGAGAGAGAGGGCCACATCTGAGCAATAAAGAGGCATTCGGGAGTACGCCCTTAGGCACAATTATAGGGAGGCCTAGCCTCTCCTTTGCAGCAACCATCTTCCCAAGGGTAAAACCTGTGGTAGAGGGCTCAACCCATCAAACCACCAGTCCCCTATGTCTGTGGTCATGTTAGCAACCATTGAGGTGGGGTAGGCCAATACCCCTGCATTCTCCACAGGCTCCTCAAGGGGGCTCTACATATTTTTTTCCTTGGTTTTTTTTTTTTTTAAATCAACTGTATGAAAAAAAAAAAAATTAAAACAAAAACATGCAATAAAAGAACATTTCAAAGAGACCATAACAAGGGAGTAAGAAAAAGACAACTAACCTAAGATAACTGCTTTGCTTCCAACCTGTTCCTACTTTAACCCAAGAAATATAGCAACATTTCTGTGAACTTGTTTCTACTATATCCATCAGAAATTAACAGACCATAGTCATTCCTGGGCATCCCCAGAACGTTAAATAGCTTATCTGTTCTTGGATTATTGTTCCCCCTTCCTTAATTGCTCTCTATTGCTAGTTCCCCTACATTCTACATTATAAACCATTTGTTTTACATTTTTCAAAGTTCACATTAGTGGTAGCATATAATATTTCTCTTTTTGTGCCTGGCTTATTTCGCTCAGCATTATGTCTTCAAGGTTCATCCATGTTGTCATATGTTTCACGAGATCGTTCCTTCTTACTGCCATGTAGTATTCCATCGTGTGTATATACCACATTTTATTTATCCATTCATCTGTTGAAGGACATTTGGGTTGTTTCCATCTCTTGGCAATTGTGAATAATGCTGCTATGAACATGGGCGTGCAGATATCTGTTCATGTCACTGCTTTCCGATTTTCCGGGTATATACTGAGAAGTGCAATCGCTGGATCGAATGGTAGCTCTATTTCTAGTTTTCTAAGGAACTGCCAGACTGACTTCCAGAGTGGCTGAACCATTATACAGTCCCACCAACAATGAATAAGAGTTCCAATTTCTCCACATCCCCTGCAGCATTTGTAGTTTCCGGTTTGTTTAATGGCAGCCACTCTAATAGGTGTTAGATGGTATCTCATTATGGTCTTAATTTGCATCTCTCTAATAGCTAGTGAAGCTGAACATTTTTTCATGTGTTTCTTGTCCATTTGTATTTCCTCTTCAGAGAACTGTCTTTTCATATCTTTTCCCCATTTTATAATCGGGCTGTCTGTACTATTGTCATTGAGTTGTAGGATTTCTTTATATATGCAAGATATCAGTCTTTTGTCAGATACATGGTTTCCAAAAATTTTTTCCCATTGAGTGGGCTGCCTCTTTACCTTTTTGAGAAATTCCTTTGAGGTGCAGAAACTTCTAAGCTTGAGGAGTTCCCATTTATCTATTTTTTCTTTTGTTGCTTGTGCTTTGGGTTTAAAGTCTAGGAAGTGGCCGCCTAATACAAGGTCTTGAAGATGTTTTCCTACATTATCTTCTAGGAGTTTTATGGTACTTTCTTTTATATTGAGATCTTTCGTCCATTTTGAGTTAATTTTTGTGTAGGGGATGAGATAGGGGTCCTCTTTCATTCTTTTGGATATGGATATCCAACTCTCCCAGCCCCATTTCTCGAATAGACCATTATGACTCAGTTCAGTGACTTTGGGGGCCTTATCAAAGATCAGTCGGCCATAGATCTGAGGGTCTATCTCTGAATTCTCAATTTGATTCCATTGATCTATACGTCTATCTTTGTGCCAGTACCATGCTGTTTTGACCACTGTGGCTTTATAATAAGCTTCAAAGTCAGGGAGTATAAGTCTTCCAACTTGGTTTTTCTTTTTTAGAGTGTCTTTAGCAATTCAAGGCATCTTCCCTTTCCAAATAAATTTGATAACTAGCTTTTCCAAGTCTGCAAAGTAGGTTGTTGGAAATTTGATTGGGATTGCATTGAATCTGTAGATGAGTTTGGGTAGAATTGACATCTTAATGACATTTAGCCTTCCTATCCATGAACATGGAATATTTTTCCATCTTTTCAGGTCCCCTTCTATTTCTTTTAGTAGAGTTATGTAGTTTTCTTTGTATAGGTCTTTTACATCTTTGGTTAAGTTTATTCCTAGGTACTTGATTTTTTTAGTTGCTATTGAAAATGGTATCTTTTTCTTGAGTGTCTCTTCAGTTTGTTCATTCCTAGCATATAGAAACATTACTGACTTATGTGCATTAATCTTGTATCCCGCTACTTTGCTAAATTTGTTTATTAGCTCTAGTAGCTGTATCGTCAATTTCTTAGGGTTTTCCAGACATAAGATCATATCATCTGCAAACAATGACAGTTTTACTTATTCTTTTCCAATTTGGATGCCTTTTATTTCTTTGTCTTGCCGGATTGCCCTGGCTACCACTTCCAGCACAATGTTGAGTAAAAGTGGTGACAGCGGGCATCCTTGTCTTGTTCCTGATCTTAGAGGGAAGGCTTTCAGTCTCACCATTGAGTACTATACTGGCTGTGGGTTTTTCATATATGCTCTTTATCATATTGAGGAAGTTTCCTTCAATTCCTACCTTTTGAAGTGTTTTTATCAAAAAGGGATTTTGGATTTTGTCAAATGCTTTTTCAGCATCTATTGAGATGATCATTTGATTTTTCCCTTTCAAATTTTTAATGTGTTGTAATACATTGATTGATTTTCTCATGTTGAACCATCCTTGCATGCCTGGAATGAACCCCACTTGGTCATGGTTTACAATTTTTTTAATGTGTCTTTGGATTCGATTTGCAAGTATTTTGTTGAGGATTTTTGCATCTATATTCATTAGGGAGATTGGCCAGTAGTTTTCCTTTTTTGTAGCATCTTTGCCTCATTTTGGTATTAGATTGATGTTAGCTTCATAAAATGAGTTCGGTAGTGTTCCATTTTCTTCAATGTTTTGAAAGAGTTTGAGTAAGATTGGTGTCAGTTCTTTCTGGAAAGTTTGGTAGAATTCCCCTGTGAAGCCATCTGGCCCTGGGCATTTATTTGTGGGAAGATTTTTGATGACTGATTGGATCTCTTTGCTTGTGATGGGTTGGTTGAGGTCTTCTATTTCTTCTCTGGTCAGTCTAGGTTGTTCATATGTTTCCAGGAAATTGTCCATTTCCTCTACATTATCCAGTTTGTTGCCATACAGTTGTTCATAGTATCCTCTTATAATTTTTTTAATTTCTTCAGGATCTGCAGTTATGTCACCTTTTTCATTCATTATTTTGTTTATATGGGTCTTCTCTCTTTTTGATTTTGTCAGTCTAGCTAGGGGCTTGTCAATCTTGTTGATCTTCTCAAAGAACCAACTTTTGGTGATATTTATCCTCTCTATTGTTTTTTTGTTCTCTATGTCATTTATTTCTGCTTTAATCCTTATTATTTCTTTTCTTCTACTTGGTTTAGGATTGGTTTGCTGTTCATTTTCTAGCTTCTTCAGTTGATCCATTAGTTCTTTGATTTTGGCTCTTTCTGCCTTTTTAATATATGTGTTTAGTGCTATAAATTTCCCCCTCAGCACTGCTTTTGCTGCATCCCATAGGTTTTGGTATGCTGTGTTCTCATTTTCGTTCGTCTCTATATATTTAGCAATTTCTCTTGCTATTTCTTCTTTAACCCACTGATTGTTTAGGAGTGTGCTGTTTAACCTCCAGGTATTTGTGAATTTTCTAAGTCTCTGATGGTTATTGACTTCTGATTGTATTCCATTGTGGTCAGAGAATGTGCTTTGAATAATTTCAATCTTTTTAAATTTATTGAGGCTTGTTTTATGTCCCAGCATATGATCTATTCTGGAGAAAGTTCCATGAGCACTAGAGAAGTATTTGTATCCTGGTGATTTGGGATGTAATGTCCTGTATATGTCTGTTAAATCTAATTCATTTATCAGATTGTTTAGGTTTTCAACTTCCTTATTGGTCTTCTGTCTGGTTGATGTATCTATAGGAGAGAGTGATGTGTTGAAGTCTCCCACAATTATTGTGGAAACATCAATTGCTTCCTTTAGTTTTGCCAGTGTTTCTCTCGTGTATTTTGTGGCACCTTGATTGGGTGCATAGACATTTATGATTGTTATTTCTTCTTGTTGAATTGCCCCTTTTATTAGTATGTAGTGCCCTTCTTTGTCTCTCAAAACATCCCTGCATTTAAAGTCTATTTTATCTGAGATTAATATTGCTACACCTGCTTTCTTTTGGCTGTAGCTTGCATGAAATATTTTTTTCCATCCTTTCACTTTCAATTTCTTTGTGTCCCTGTGTCTAAGACGAGTCTCTTCTATGCAACATATTGATGGTTCATTTTTTTTTGATCCATTCTGCAAATCTATATCTTTCAATTGGGGAGTTTAATCCATTTACATTCAACGTTATAACCGTGAAGGCATTTCTTGAATCAGCCATCTTATCCTTTGGTTTATGTTTGTCATATATATTTTCCCCTCTCTCTATTAATATCCTTTATTGTACCCATACCGAATCTCTTTAGTACTGAACCTTTCTCCATGTCTCTCTGTCCTTTCTTTGTTTCTCTGTCTGTAGGGCTCCCTTTAGTATCTCCAGTAGGGTAGGTCTCTTGTTAGCAAATTCTCTCAGCATTTGTTTGTCTGTGAAAAATTTAAGCTCTCCCTCAAATTTGAAGGAGAGCTTTGCTGGATAAAGTATTCTTGGTTGGAAATTTTTCTTACTCAGAATTTTAAATATATCGTGCCACTGCCTTCTCGCCTCCATGTTGGCTGCTGAGTAGTCACTACTTAGTCTTATGCTGTTTCCTTTGTATGTGGTGAATTGCTTTTCTCTTGCTGCTTTCAGAACTTGCTCCTTCTCTTCCGTGTTTGACAGTGTGATCAGAATATGTCTCAGAGTAGGTTTATTTGGATTTATTCTATTTGGAGTTCGCTGAGCATTTATGATTTGTGTATTTATGTTGTTTAGAAGATTTGGGAAGTTTTCCCCAACAATTTCTTTGAATACTCTTCCTAGACCTTTACCCTTTTCTTCCCCTTCTGGAACACCAATGAATCTTATATTCGGATGTTTTATATTATCTGTCATATCCCTGAGGTCCTTTTTGATTTTTTCAATTTTTTTCCCCATTCTTTCTTTTATGCTTTCATTTTCCATTCTGTCATCTTCCAGGTCACTGATTCGTTGTTCAACTTCCTCTAGTCTTGTACTATGAGTGTCCAGAATCTTTTTTTTTTTTTTTTTTTTTTTTAAATCATCATTTTATTGATATATATTCACATACCACGCAGTCATACAAAACAAATTGTACTTTCGATTGTTTACAGTACCATTACATAGTTGTACATTCATCACCTAAATCAATCCCTGACACCTTCATTAGCACACACACAAAAATAACAAGAATAATAATTAGAGTGAAAAAGAGCAATTGAAGTAAAAAAGAACACTGGGTACCTTTGTCTGTTTGTTTCCTTCCCCTACTTTTCTACACATCCATCCATAAACTAGACAAAGTGGTGTTTGGTCCTTATGGCTTTCCCAATCCCATTGTCACCCCTCATAAGCTACATTTTTATACAACTGTCTTCGAGATTCATGGGTTCTGGGTTGTAGTTTGATAGTTTCAGGTATCCACCACCAGCTACCCCAATTCTTTAGAACCTAAAAAGGGTTGTCTAAAGTGTGCATAAGAGTGCCCACCAGAGTGACCTCTCGGCTCCTTTTGGAATCTCTCTGCCACTGAAGCTTATTTCATTTCCTTTCACATCCCCCTTTTGGTCAAGAAGATGTTCTCCGTCCCACGGTGCCAGGTCTACATTCCTCCCTGGGAGTCATATTCCACGTTGCCAGGGAGATTCACTTCCCTGGGTGTCTGATCCCACGTAGGGGGGAGGGCAGTGATTTCACCTTTCAAGTTGGCTTAGCCAGAGAGAGAGGGCCACATCTGAGCAACAAAGAGGCATTCAGGAGGAGACTCTTAGGCACAAATACAGGGAGGCCTAGCCTCTCCTTTGCAGCAACCGTCTTCCCAAGGGTAAAACTTATGGTAGAGGGCTCAACCCATCAAACCACCAGTCCCCTATGTCTGTGGTCATGTTAGCAACCATGGAGGTGGGGTAGGCGAATACCCCTGCATTCTCCACAGGCTCCTCAAGGGGGCACTACATCTTTTTTTTTTTTTTTTTCCCCTTTTTTTTTTTTTTTTTTTTTTTTTTTTTTTTTTTTTTTTTTTTTTTAACTTTCCCTTCTTTTTTTAAATCACCTGTATGAAAAAAAAAAGTTAAAAAGAAAACAAACATACAATAAAAGAGCATTTCAAAGAGACCATAGCAAGGGAGTAAGAAAAAGACAACTAACCTAAGATAACTGCTTAACTTCCAACATGTTCCTACTTTACCCCAAGAAAGTTACATAATATAGCAACATTTCAGTGAACTTGTTCCTACTACAACCATCAGAAATTAACAGACCATAGTCATTTCTGGGCATCCCCAGAACGTTAAATAGCTTATCTGTTCTTCCTGGATTATTGTTCCCCCTTCCTTAATTGCTCTCTACTGCTAGTTCCCCTACATTCTACATTATAAACCATTTGTTTTACATTTTTCAAAGTTCACATTAGTGGTAGCATATAATATTTCTCTTTTTGTGCCTGGCTTATTTCGCTCAGCATTATGTCTTCAAGGTTCATCCATGTTGTCATATGTTTCACCAGATCGTTCCTTCTTACTGCCGCGTAGTATTCCATCGTGTGTATATACCACATTTTATTTATCCACTCATCTGTTGAAGGACATTTGGGTTGTTTCCATCTCTTGGCAATTGTGAATAATGCTGCTATGAACATTGGCGTGCAGATATCTGTTCGTGTCACTGCTTTCCGATCTTCCGGGTATATACCGAGGAGTGCAATCGCTGGATCGAATGGTAGCTCTATATCTAGTTTTCTAAGGAACTGCCAGACTGACTTCCAGAGTGGCTGAACCATTATACAGTCCCACCAACAATGAATAAGAGTTCCAATTTCTCCACATCCCCTCCAGCATTTGTAGTTTCCTGTTTGTTTAATGGCAGCCATTCTAACCGGTGTTAGATGGTATCTCATTGTGGTCTTAATTTGCATCTCTCTAATAGCTAGTGAAGCTGAACATTTTTTCATGTGTTTCTTGGTCATTTGTATTTCCTCCTCAGAGAACTGTCTTTTCATATCTTTTGCCCATTTTATAATTGGGCTGTCTGTACTATTGTCATTGAGTTGTAGGATTTCTTTGTATATGCAAGATATCAGTCTTTTGTCAGATACATGGTTTCCAAAAATTTTTTCCCATTGAGTTGGCTGCCTCTTTACCTTTTTGAGAAATTCCTTTGAGGTGCAGAAACTTCTAAGCTTGAGGAGTTCCCATTTATCTATTTTCTCTTTTGTTGCTTGTGCTTTGGGTGTAAAGTCTAGGAAGTGGCCTCCTAATACAAGGTCTTGAAGATGTTTTCCTACATTATCTTCTAGGAGTTTTATGGTACTTTCTTTTATATTGAGATCTTTGGTCCATTTTGAGTTAATTTTTGTGTAGGGGGTGAGGTAGGGGTCCTCTTTCATTCTTTTGGATATGGATATCCAACTCTCCCAGCCCCATTTGTTGAAAAGACCATTATGGCTCAGTTCGGTGACTTTGGGGGCCTTATCAAAGATCAGTCGGCCATAGATCTGAGGGTCTATCTCTGAATTCTCAATTCGATTCCATTGATCTATATGTCTATCTTTGTGCCAGTACCATGCTGTCTTGGCAACTGTGGCTTTATAATAAGCTTCAAAGTCAGGGAGTGTAAGTCCTCCCACTTCGTTTTTCTTTTTTAGAGTGTCTTTAGCAATTCGAGGCATCTTCCCTTTCCAAATAAATTTGATAACTAGTTTTTCCAAGTCTGCAAAGTAGGTTGTTGGAATTTTGATTGGGATTGCATTGAATCTGTAGATGAGTTTGGGTAGAATTGACATCTTAATGACATTTAGCCTTCCTATCCATGAACATGGAATATTTTTCCATCTTTTAAGGTCCCCTTCTATTTCTTTTAGTAGAGTTATGTAGTTTTCTTTGTATAGGTCTTTTACATCTTTGGTTAAGTTGATTCCTAGGTACTTGATTTTTTTAGTTGCTATTGAAAATGGTATCTTTTTCTTGAGTGTCTCTTCAGTTTGTTCATTTCTAGCATATAGAAACATTACTGACTTATGTGCATTAATCTTGTATCCCGCTACTTTGCTAAATTTGTTTATTAGCTCTAGTAGGTGTATCGTTGATTTCTCAGGGTTTTCTAGATATAAGATCATATCATCTGCAAACAATGACAGTTTTACTTCTTCTTTTCCAATTTGGATGCCTTTTATTTCTTTGTCTTGCCGGATTGCCCTGGCTAGCACTTCCAGCACAATGTTGAATAACAGTGGTGACAGCGGGCATCCTTGTCTTGTTCCTGATCTTAGAGGGAAGGCTTTCAGTCTCTCACCATTGAGTACTATGCTGGCTGTGGGTTTTTCATATATGCTCTTTATCATGTTGAGGAAGTTTCCTTCAATTCCTACCTTTTGAAGTGTTTTTATCAAAAAGGGATGTTGGATTTTGTCAAATGCTTTTTCAGCATCTATTGAGATGATCAATTGATTTTTCCCTTTCGAGTTTTTAATGTGTTGTAATACATTGATTGTTTTTCTTATGTTGAACCATCCTTGCATGCCTGGAATGAACCCCACATGGTCATGGTGTATGATTTTTTTAATGTGTCTTTGGATTCGATTTGCAAGTATTTTGTTGAGGATTTTTGCATCTATATTCATTAGGGAGATTGGCCGGTAGTTTTCCTTTTTTGTAGCATCTTTGCCTGGTTTTGGTATTAGATTGATGTTAGCTTCATAAAATGAGTTAGGTAGTGTTCCATTTTTTTCAATGTTTTGAAAGAGTTTGAGTAAGATTGGTGTCAGTTCTTTCTGGAAAGTTTGGTAGAATTCCCCTGTGAAGCCATCTGGCCCTGGGCATTTATTTGTGGGAAGATTTTTGATGACTGATTGGATCTCTTTGCTTGTGATGGGTTGGTTGAGGTCTTCTATTTCTTCTCTGGTCAGTCTAGGTTGTTCATATGTTTCCAGGAAATTGTCCATTTCTTCTACATTATCCAGTTTGTTGCCATACAGTTGTTCATAATATCCTCTTATAATTTTTTTAATTTCTTCAGGATCTGCAGTTATGTCACCTTTTTCATTCATTATTTTGTTTATATGGGTCTTCTCTCTTTTTGATTTTGTCAGTCTAGCTAGGGGCTTGTCAATCTTGTTGATCTTCTCAAAGAACCAACTTTTGGTGATATTTATCCTTTCTATTGTTTTTTTGTTCTCTATGTCATTTATTTCTGCTTTAATCCTTGTTATTTCTTTTCTTCTACTTGGTTTAGGATTGGTTTGCTGTTCATTTTCTAGCTTCTTCAGTTGATCCATTAGTTCTTTGATTTTGGCTCTTTCTTCCTTTTTAATATATGCGTTTAGTGCTATAAATTTCCCCCTTAGCACTGCTTTTGCTGCATCCCATAGGTTTTGGTATGTTGTGTTCTCATTTTCATTCGTCTCTATATATTTAGCAATTTCTCTTGCTATTTCTTCTTTAACCCACTGATTGTTTAGGAGTGTGTTGTTTAACCTCCAGGTATTTGTGAATTTTCTAAGTCTCTGATGGTTATTGACTTCTAATTGTATTCCATTGTGGTCAGAGAATGTGCTTTGAATAATTTCAATCTTTTTAAATTTATTGAGGCTTGTTTTATGTCCCAGCATATGATCTATTCTGGAGAAAGTTCCGTGAGCACTAGAAAAGTATGTGTATCCTGGTGATTTGGGATGTAATGTCCTGTAGATGTCTGTTAAATCTAATTCATTTATCAGATTGTTTAGGTTTTCAATTTCCTTATTGGTCTTCTGTCTGGTTGATCTATCTATAGGAGAGAGTGATGTGTTGAAGTCTCCCACAATTATTGTGGAAACATCAATTGCTTCCTTTAGTTTTGCCAATGTTTCTCTCATGTATTTTGTGGCACCTTGATTGGGTGCATAGACATTTACGATTGTTATTTCTTCTTGCTGAATTGCCCCTTTTATTAGTATGTAGTGGCCTTCTTGTCTCTCAAAACATCCCTGCATTTGAAGTCTATTTTATCTGAGATTAATATTGCTACACCTGCTTTCTTTTGGCTGTAGCTTGCATGAAATATTTTTTTCCATCCTTTCACTTTCAATTTCTTTGTGTCCCTGTGTCTAAGATGAGTCTCTTGTATGCAACATATTGATGGTTCATTTTTTTTGATCCATTCTGCGAATCTATATCTTTTAATTGGGGAGTTTAATCCATTTACATTCAACGTTAAAACCGTGAAGGCATTTCTTGAATCGGCCATCTTATCCTTTGGGTTATGTTTGCCATATTTTTCCCTCTCTCTATTAATATCCTTTATTGTACCCATACCGAATCTCTTTAGTACTGAACCTTTCTCCAAGTCTCTCTGTCCTGTCTTTGTTTCTCTGTCTGTAGGGCTCCCTTTAGTATCTCCAGTAGGGCAGGTCTCTTGTTAGCAAATTCTCTCAGCATTTCTTTGTCTGTGAAAAATTTAAGCTCTCCCTCAAATTTGAAGGAGAGCTTTGCTGGATAAAGTATTCTTGGCTGGAAATTCCTCTCTCTCAGAATTTTAAATATATCGTGCCATTGCCTTCTCGCCTCCATGGTGGCTGCTGAGTAGTCACTACTTAGTCTTATGCTGTTTCCTTTGTATGTGGTGAATTGCTTTTCTCTTGCTGCTTTCAGAACTTGCTCCTTCTCTTCTATGTTTGACAGTGTGATCAGTATATGTCTCGGAGTGGGTTTTTTTGGATTTATTCTATTTGGAGTTCGCTGAGCATTTATGATTTGTGTATTTATGTTGTTTAGAAGATTTGGGAAGTTTTCCCCAACAATTTCTTTGAATACTCTTCCTAGACCTTTACCCTTTTCTTCCCCTTCTGGGACACCAATGAGTCTTATATTCGGACGCTTCATATTATCTATCATATCCCTGAGGTCCATTTCGAGTTTTTCAATTTTTTTCCCCATTCTTTCTTTTATGCTTTCATTTTCCATTCTGTCATCTTCCAGGTCACTGATTCGTTGTTCAACTTCCTCTAGTCTTGTACTATGAGTGTCCAGAATCTTTTAATTTGGTCAACAGTTTCTTTAATTTCCATAAGATCATCCATTTTTTTATTTAGTCTTGCAATGTCTTCTTTATGCTCTTCTAGGGTCTTCTTGATTTCCTTCATATCCCGTACTAGGGTCTCATTGTTCATCTTTAGTTCTTTGAGTAGCTGCTCTAGGTGTGTCTCTTCTGGTCTTTTGATTTGGGTGCTTGGGCTTGGGTTATCCATATCGTCTGGTTTTTTCATATGCTTTATAATTTTCTGTTGTTTTTGGCCTCGTGGCATTTGCTGTCCTTGATAGGGTTCTTTTAGGGTTTGTAGACCAGTTGAAGTCCTTATCTCTAGTTTATCAGATCTACAGCTTCGTGGAGTACACTTTCTCTAACTAACCAGCAGGTGGCGTCCACGAGCCACCTGTTCTCCACAAGCCAGATCTCCCCTGCTTAGCCTTTTTGGTGAGTGGGGGAGTGAGTCTTGTGGGGCCCAATTGGTGTCCCAAGCTTGCGTGTGTAGTTGGTGTTGCCTGCCCTGTATGTGGGGCGTGTTTCTGGGCAGTCGGGGAGGGGGGGTGGCCCTAACAATCAAATCTCCCTGATGATCCTAGAGTTTTAAAGCTACTGCAATAGTCTAATCCTTCAGTTCAGTCCTGCCACAGTTTGTCTCTGCCACTGACCGACAAGTCTTTGGTATTGGCGTATGGCTCCTGAGACTTGCAAGTGGGCCCCTCTTCCAGGCTGTGCACCCCGGGTCCTCTGTTGAGGGATGACTGTGCTATGTCACAGGTGAGTGCCGTCCCCCCAGGGCAGTTCTGGGCTGCTGGGCTGTGTTGGGAGGCTCCCAGTCTGCTCAAATGATGGCTGAATGGGGCTCTGTTAATTCACACTGCTCCCCCTTCCCAGCTCTGGGACATTCAGCTGAGGTTGCAGGGAAGGCTAATGTCCACGCCCAGTTTTGTGGTGTGTGCCTGTTATTTGAAGCACTTCCGTCACACTGGGTTGTCTGGGGCAGCTCTGGGCTATGGGGCTGGCGATGGGCAGGAGTGTTTCCTGTCCACCAGGATGGTGGCTGTGAGCGGACACCCCCCTTTTCTTGGGAAGTTGTGTTGTTTAGTGAATTTTCTCAGCCACTGGATTATTGCCTTTTGTCTCAGAGCTCTCTTATTTCTGCTCTTGACTTGACGTGCCCAAATTTCAATTCTTTGAAGCTTTCTGTATTGAGCTTCTTAGAGTAATTGTTTTAGAAAAAGCAAAAAGGATTTAAAAAAAAAAAAAAAAACGGCCCTCCTCAGAGATCTAATGGGTTATTGAAATGCTAATAGACAAAGCAACCAGGGCCATTAAGGAAAGGTGCCCTGGGCAGAGAGATCAGCCTTGCTTCGGGATTTGCATATGCGCCTCAAGGCCTGATCTCCGCCCTTCCCCTTTCTGTGTTCACCAGAACTCCAAAAATCCTCTGCTTTTACTTTGGAGCTTCTCGTGTTGTTTTCCTTCTATGCCCGTCTCCTCTCTGCTGGGCTGGCTGCTCTCAGAGTCTCTGGTGCCTGTCCTCAGTCTATCTATGGTTGGAGTTTGAATCAGTAGAATGAGTTTCCGATGAAAGCAGCCACTGCAATTCTCCCTTCTCCTTCCTGGAGCTGACAGCCCCTCCTCCCCCGGGACTGAGCCTGGCAGGGAGGGGCGCGGGTCCCCTGGCCGCAAAAACTTACAGATTTCGCTGATCTCAGCAGTTCCACGTTTTCATGAGTGTTGTATGAAGTATGCCCAAAGACAGATTGCTCTGTGGTGTCCAGTCCACGCAGTTCCTGGCTTTTTACCTACTTTCCTGGAGGAGTAACTAAAACATACAGCTCACCAGTCTGCCATCTTGCCCCGCCTCCAGAATCTTTTTAATTTGGTCAAGAGTTTCTTTAATTTCCATAAGATCATCTATTTTTTTGTTTAGTCTTGCAATGTCTTCTTTATGCTCTTCTAGGGTCTTCTTGATATCCTTTGTATTCCGTACTATGGTCTCATTGTTCATCTTTAGTTCTTTGAGTAGCTGCTCTAGGTGCTGTGTCTCTTCTGGTCTTTTGATTTGGGTGCTTGGGCTTGGGTTATCCATATCGTCTGGTTTTTTCATATGCTTTATAATTTTCTGTTCTTTTTGGCCTCTTGGCATTTGCTGAACTTGATAGGGTTCTTTTAGGATTTGTAGACCAATTGAAGTCCTTGTCTCTAATTTATCAGATCTACAGCTTCGTGGAGTACACTTTCTCTATCTAACCAGCAGGTGGTGTCCACAAGCCATCTGTTCTCCACAAGCCAGTTCTCCCCTGCTTTGCCTTTCTGGTGAGTGGGGGAGTGAGTCTTGTGGGGTCCAATTGGTGTACCAAGCTTGCGTGTGTAGTTGGTGTTGCCCGCCCTGTATATGGGGTGTGTTTCTGGGCGGTCAGGGAGGGGGGGTGGCTCTAACAATGAAATCTCCTTGGTGATCCTGGAGTTTTAAAGTTGCTGCAATTGTCTAATCCTTCAGTTCAGTCCTGCCACAGTTTGTCTCTGCCACTGACCCACAAGTCCTTGGTATTGGTGTATGGCTCCTGAGACTTGCGAATGGGTCCCTCTTCCAGGCCGTGCACCCCCTGGTCCTCTGTTGAGGGATGACTGTGCTATGTCACAGGTGAGTGCCGTCCCCCCAGGGCGGTTCTGGGCTGCTGGGCTGTGTAGGGAGCCTCCCAGTCTGCTGAAATGATGGCTGAATGGGGCTTTGTTAATTCACCCTGCTCCACCTTCCCAACTCTGGGACAATCAACTGAGGTTGCAGGGAAGGCTAATGTCCACGCCCAGTTTTGTGGTGTGTGCCTGTTATTTGAAGCACTTCCGTCACACTGGGTTGTCTGGGGCAGCTCTGGGCTATGGGGCTGGCGATGGGCAGGAGTGTTTCCTGTCCATCAGGATGATGGCTGTGAGCGGACACCCCCCTTTTCTTGGGAAGTTGTGGTTTTTAGTGAATTTTCTCAGCCACTGGATTATTGCTTGTTGTCTCAGAGCTCTCTTAGTTCTGCTCATGTCTTGACCTGCCCAAATTGCAAGTCTTTGAAGCTTTCTGTATTGGGTTTCTTAGAGTAATTGTTTTAGAAAAAGAAAAAAGGTTTAAAAAAAAAAAAAAAAGGGCCCTCCTCAGAGATCTAATGGGTTATTGAAATGCTAAGAGACAAAGCAATTAGGGCCATTAAGGAAAGGTCCACAGGGCAGAGAGATCAGCTTTTCTTTGGGATTTGCATATGAGCCTCAGGGCCTGAGCTCTGCCCTTCCCCTTTATATGTTCACCATAACTCCAAAAATCCTCCGCTTTTATTTTGGTGTTTTTCGTGCTGTTTTATTCTATGCCTGTCTCCTCTCTGTTGGGCTGGCTGCTCTCAGATTCTCTGGTGTCTGGTCTCAGTCTATCTATGGTTGGAGTTTGGATCAGTAGAATGAGTTTCCGATAAGGGCTGTCACTGTAGTTCTCCCTTTTCCTTCCCAGAGCTGATGGCCCCTCCTCCCACGGGACTGAGCCTGGCAGAGAGGGGTGCGGGTCCCCTGGCCACAAAACCTTACAGATTTCACTGATCTCAGCAGTTCCACGTTTTCATGAGTGTTGTATGAAGTATGCCCAAAGTCAGATTGCTCTGTGGTGTCCAGTCCACACAGTTCCTGGCTTTCTACCTACTTTCCTGGAGGAGTAACTAAAACATACGGCTCACCAGTCCGCCATCTTGCCCTTCCTTGTAAGTCAGTTTCTGATTGCTTCTTGGTGAACTGATAGATATTTGTTTCTGAATATTAAAGGCTGCAAGCTGGATACTGAGCTGATGTTTCCACCAAACACTGCCTCCGATGAAACTACAGAGCAGCCAACTTCAACATCTCCTTGCTGCCCCAGTAAGTATTGCAACCATTGACTTCTCCATTTTTACAACTTGAAAAGACACAGGGATTATTTAAATTAAATTGATATTTTGTGATTCATGGTTGCAAGGGTCACAAGATGACAAACTACTATGCAAATGTTTTCATGTAACCCTCGTGTGAATAGTTATTGCACTATTAAGAGTAAAATTATAGCTGCAGAAATAAACATTTTACAAGTCCTATTCTTTTCCTTCATAATCCTTTTAAAATACCAAGCTATATATGATTATAAATTTTAATTCAGACCTCGGTCTTCTAGTACTATATTTTACACTTTTCTGGGTCATATTTACAGACTGATTTTTAGAACAAGGTTTTGACTGCTTTAGTTTTTCAAAATTATTCAATTTTATTCAAAATTATGAATAAGCTGTTTATTTCAGTATTTAAATTTACCAAACAGCATTAGTTATCCTACTGTGTGCCAATTCTAATGACCAAAAATATGGGGGTAAATAAGACACACAGGTCCCCAGTCTAATGGGCTTTCTGGACATTATACACCAGTGGTGCTAAGGGGTGTGGAGAGTGGAAGACAGATAATAAGTAAATAAGCAGGATAATTTCACAGTTATAAACAAAAGAAAACAAGGTAATACAAGAAGAGTGATGTGTGTGTTTGCTGTGTATGTGTTGGGGGATGTTCGTTTAGATTGGATCATTAGAGAAGGCTTCTAGGTGAAGGTAACATTTGAGCTGAAAGCTGAATGAATGATTGGATGGAGCTAGTCAGGCAGAGATTCCAGGAGGGTGAGGGGAAGAGCACCACAGGAAGATGGACTAGAACAGGCAAACTTCAGAGAGGGAGCAGAGGAGTTGGTGTCTTGGCCTATGTACCAGTTTGTATATATTATGCCCCCCAGAAAAAGCCATATTCTTTAATGCAATCTTATGGGGGCAGACGTATTAGTGTTGATTAAGTTGATTAGGTTGTTTCCATGGAGATGTGACCCACCCAACTGTAGGTATAGCTCTGATTAGATAATTTCCATGGAGGCATGGCCCTGCCCATTCAGCATGGGCCTTGATTAGTTTACTAGAGCCCTATATAAGAGCTCAGACAGAAGGAGCTCACTGCTAGCTGCAGCTGAGAGACACATTTTGAAGATGGCCATTAGAAGCTGACACTGACATTTTGGAGAACGCCATTTTGAAATGCAACCTGGGAGGAAGAGGATAACAGTCACATGCCTTCCAAGCTATCAGAGGTTTTCTGGATGCCAATGGCCATCCTTCAGTGAAGGTACCCTACTGTTGATGCATTACAATAAGGACACTTTTTGGCCTTAAGGTTATAACTTTGTAATCAAATAAACCCCTTTTATAAAAGCCAATCCATTTCTGGTGTTTTGCATAATGGCAGCATTAGTAAACTGGAACAGCCTGTGACCCAGCAGACAATTAAGT
Organism: Choloepus didactylus; assembly: GCF_015220235.1. Classification (NCBI taxonomy): domain Eukaryota; kingdom Metazoa; phylum Chordata; class Mammalia; order Pilosa; family Megalonychidae; genus Choloepus; species Choloepus didactylus. The sequence goes on from NC_051309.1 coordinate 159,825,141, forward strand.
TGCCCACCCCCCATGATTCCCGCCTCCTGGGGTTCACATCTTTGTGTCATCAACTCCCTTTGAGTGTTGGTGATACCTGTGACTTGCTTCTAACCAATAGAATATGGAAAAAATGATGGGACAGCACTCCTTCAATTACTTTATGTGATATAAGTCTCCATCTTGCTGGCAGATGCACTCTAGTCTCTTTGTTACTGACTTTGAAGAAGCAAGTGTCCATGGATTGTACAGCTACAAGGAACTGAAAGTTTCTCACAACCATACCAGTGGGGAAGTGGATGTTTCCCTAGCCAAGCCTCCTGCTGAGAACCCAGTCCCAGCCAGCCTCTTAGTTACAGTATCCCCAGACCCTAAGCAGAGGATCTGTCTAAGCCATGCCTGGACTTCTGACCCACAGAAACTATGAGACAATAAATGTGTGTTGTTTTAACCTGTTACATTTGTGGTGATTTGTTGTGCAGCATAGAAAATGAACACATGGCCTGAAAGTCAGAAAACACATTTGACTGGAGGGTTGTGATCCCAGGGGAGAGAAGTAGGTCTGAGATGAGGTAGAGAGATGATTATGTAGAACCTTAAGCCATGGTGATGACACCGGATTTATTGTAAGTGTGTTAGGAAGTCATTAGAGAGTTTTAAACAAGAGAACAACAAAATCTTTTTGACATGTTTAAAATTTCCCCAGCTACTTGTGAAGGATGGACTGCAGGGTGACAAGAGTGGACAGGGAAACTTCTTGGAGGGCTGCTACATTCTTTAGTCTAGCTGAGAGAATGAGGTGGCTTGGATTAGAGTAGTAGAAATGGAGTGTGGTGAGAAGGGGCGAAACTCAGGAAGAATTTTGAAGGCAGAGCCCACCAAATGCTAGACATATATATGGATTCAGCAGCTGGAGGTATGCTGATGCCTTTACTGAAATGGAGAATTCTGAGGTAGGCAAAGTTATGTTTCTCATGTGGAAAAGAGAGAGGGCAAATCCAGATATTCAGGGCAAGATGTCAAGAAGGCAAATGGATATACAGGTCTGGAACTTAGGGTTGGTAATTATACATATCACAAAAGTATGATTTAGTTAAAGGATAGAAAGAGGTACCCCTACACTGAGTTTTGCTGTTGGATTTCTCACTTCTCAGGAGTGACTCTTATCTTTCTTTCATGAACACAAAAAACCTGGAGCTCATGAGTGCCTCAGGCAAGTGAGTTTGAAGGTCTTCTTCGGGACTGAATGAAAGATAATCAAAATCTAGGTCAAGATACTATTTATTCTCTAGAGAACTGTTTAAGCTAATGCTTTAAATTTAAGCCAGAACACATTTTAATATATGTTTCATACCATGCCTATCAGATATTCTTAATGACTGCACATATTGTAATCTCCTTCCCACTACTTTGAGAAATTTCCTAACATCAAGTAGTACAGCCATTAAATTATCATTACAAAGATATCAAACTTCCCACATTGCATCTAACTATTTCTCAAGACACACTTCTTGGCAGTATGTCTGAAAGCTTTAGAAACTTCAATACATCTTTTCAGAGAGAGAATGAAAACGAAGAGTGTATGGTAGAAAAAGAGTGGAAAATATGTCAAAGAAAGAGGATCTAGTCTGATGCATGATAAGGAAAGTTTGCCCTCAGGAAACCAGAGTGAAGCCACTGATAGTTATCCTTAGCAATAGGCATAGACGTGTTACATTTTGTAATAATTATTTAAAAAATCTAAGAAGTGAAAAACGTTTGAGAATTAAATACCAAAATTTCCTAAAATGGCAAACAATTGGTGGGGAATGAAAACAATTATACATCATGAATACTTTCTTATGGGAAAAATAACTTCTATTGTATATGATCTACATTTCAATAAAAGTTTTCTGCTCTTCATTATAGAAATTTTCTATTTACTTAAATATATCTGGTATTCTATAACAATTGAGCATACGGTATGAGACAGGAAATAAATTAATTACGTTAAGGATTTACCCTGAAAGTTTCTTTTATTTTATCAGTCCAAATAGTTGGTTATGAACACTGGTTCATATGAAAGAAAATAAATTATACCATCAGTTGGAATTAGGATACACAGTGAGTCCCCAAAGATTCTGAAATAATGCCTTGCTTATACCTAGAAAATAATGAAAACAGACTAAAATCACATTGTCTGGCTAAAGACTCCACAAAGCAACACAATTATTTGGAAAGAAAAAAAAGAAGATTAAAAAAGGTAGAAATAACATCAAACATTTGGCTTGTGCGGCTGAAAGGGTCAGTTTTTGCATACCATGAGGTCTTGAGATCCTAGGGTGGTGGATTTGATAGTCAGGTCCCCATAATGAGGGTAGAAGACTTCTGGTAACTACTTGAAAACCAAGGAGAGCGAGGCATAGCAAAGGCAACTGGTTTGAGGTCTGTAGGGGAAGGCAGATCATGTCACGGAGCAAGGGTTTAATGAGAGCAAGGCCAGATTTCTGGTTCTATTCAATGGCAAAAGCTGCTCTTCCAACCAACCTTATGATATGCTGCTGAATGGTAACAAGGAAGCTGGATAAGTAAAGACTCTTTGGTGAAAATGAATTTTCATAACTGCTAGTGGATCAATAGTACTGTGGAAGTTTTCTAGGCACATGGAGATAAGCCCATCTAATTTGCAGTTGGGGGAACTGAGGTCCAAAAGGTGAAATGATCATTGAGCTCAAATCAGAGGAAGAAGTAGAACACCAGTCTATAAAATTTTACAAGGTCAGGCTTCTCCCCAAAACACTACAAGAAAGGCAATAAGTCAGTTCCCCTTAGGGAACAAAATGGATCATTGAAAGTCACAAACAAGCCCCAAACCACCTTTTCGGCCAATAGGTCCAACTTTCCTCCTGTCTAAATCAGCGTAAATCAGAGAGAAATAATATGATGTAATTGATTATAGTTTATCTTCTTTTACTTCCTCTTTTACTTCTTGTGGAGTTTGCTAATGAACAGTGAAATGGCCAAAATTTCAAAAAGGAGAGAAAGCAAAAGATACAGAAAATCCACAAAGTGACTAATCAGCCCCAATGTAAATGAGTGTTAAAGAAGAACGTGTTTATCTGGTGCAGATCAAAAGCCTTCACCACACTGTAAAGTCTAAAGGAGCCCAAGTGAGTCTGGACCAGCAATTTCTCTGGAATTTAATGACTGGTCAGTCTTGCTCCTTTCAGCAGATAGCTGAATCTAAAGCACTATTCCCCTTATCATGAAAGGGATACTAGTTGGAACTGAAAATAAAAATGTTCTTACGGCTGAGTTGGTCCCTCGCATGATTCTGTTTGCTTTCCTATCTCCTGCACCAGAGAATTAGAGGCATCTGATGATCTCTAAAGAGGAGACAGAAAGGATCACCTGTTCCTTCCTACCTCCAGGTACACACTTGCACACACACACACATGCACACACACCTTCCTCTTTCTGAAGAGCTGTCATTCAATACACACCAATATATTCAGATGTCAATGGGCAAAAGCACCTTGAAAGTATTTTCTTTAGTTTGTTATCTTACCTCCACTGCCTTTCCCAGGCTCACAGCCTCACTCGTGGTATACTGGAGACCGTCCTGTGGCCGTGACTGAGTCCCTGTTCCCTGGACTCTCTTTTTTCCTAGTCCTATCCCCCATCAAGCATGGTCCTAGTCCCTTGGTCTTTAAAACCATTTCCTCCAATCCTTTCAAGTAGCCTGCTCTTACCTGAGTTATCAGTCCTTTGTTACCCTACTTGTTTCCCCTGCTAGCAAGGACAAGGAGGAATTTTCTGATCCTGAGAGCACTGGACAGAAGGGCTGAGGAGGAGGTTAAGACCCCCACAAAGGTCTAACCTTAAAGCGGAATATCCAAAAATAATCAGTTACATCTTCCTGCATATGTGAATCTCTTGATGGCTCATCTCCCATATCTAAAACAGTGTCCATCTCCTTCTCGGTTATTTTAAGTGCAGATTCTAGGGAGGGTGGGGGCAAAATGTAAGAGAACAAAAAGATCTATTCTTCTCCAAACAATCTATTTCTGTTTGCTGATGCATGAATTGCAGTTCTCTTTGTTAAAAGTGTTACATAACTTGATTCCAACTCCATTAGGAGAACGATAGAAAGCTACCAGAATTAATTTAGCAAGCAGATATGGTAAATGGTAAATATCTTACTCAGAAACATCAGAACAAGATCAAAGATACCACTGAGAGTTTCAGGACTTGCACAAAGCTTCCCAGTGGGGGGGGGGGTGTGTGTGTGAAATAAAGCTTGTATTAGTTAGGGCTCTCCAGGGAAACAGAATCAACAAGAGATATCTGTAAATATAAGATTTTATAAAAGTGCCTCATGCAATTGTGGGGATTCATGAGTCCAAATTCCATAGGGCAGGCAGTGAACTGGCAACTCCGATGAAGGTGTTCGATGAACTCCTCAGGATACACTTTGCTGGCTAGCTGAAGAAGAAGTGAAGGTCCTCTACCTTTCTTGCTTAAAAGTCTTCAACTGATTGAATTAAATCCAAGTGATTGAATTCTCTCATTGTGGAAGACACGCCTTTTGTTGATATAATCAGCCATAGCTGTAGCCAACCAGCTACAGATGATTTAATAAACCAACCAGTGCTTGCTTGACCAGATCACCTGGTCAAGTTGACATATGAACCTAACCTCCACAGTCCACCCCTTGTCAACTTGGCAGTTATGTACATCACCTTAAACTGTACTTTATCTCTAAATATAGAACAATAACAGACATATATTTCACCTAACAATACTCAGCTGTTCTGTGCACAACCAGAAATGCACTAAATCTCTCCAGAATAGGGTGCAACTCCTAGGGCGACATTAACTCTTAAGCTTGATTTCCTTTAACTTAAATACTGTGAAATGAACAATACAACTTATGTCATATGATAAGGGGATAAGATAGAGAAGATAACAAAGATATTCAATGGAATTATTGTGTTTCCTGGTGGAAGCGCTCCTCCTTTTGGAACTAAGACTTGTAGACCAGCAGAGATTAAACTTACAGGGACAGGAAGCAAAAATTTTCCTAGTGGATCACTAGGAGTGATAGTGAGTGGTGCACTGGAATGCTACAGACTCCAGGAGAAAGCAAGCCTTGCCAGTGTCTTGATTATGTTCTTCTTCTAGCCTCAAAGCTTTGTTAAGCCAAACCAGTTTGTGGTATTTGTGATAGCAGCTCAGGAAAACTAAGACAAGAGAGTTACTCCAAGTTTCTTCTTGTGTGCTCAAATCATTTACCATGGTCTAAATGTACAAAGTTTGCTGTTATTTCATTGTCATTTATGATTGTCCTCCTCTCTTGACTTTTTATTTTCCAGGGAGACCAAGGCTGTAAAAATAGTTATCTTACTTGCTTGAAATGGTAGCACCCAGCTGAGGATCAAAAAATTATAATCTGTTTTATGACAGGTTATGAAACAAATGACACTCTTGGTTCTTTATGTTTTTAATAAGTGCCCCTTCTTTTACCTTGCAGTTTTATGCTTAGTTGGGTGACAGCTGAAGTATACATCATGTGTATATTTTATGTGCCAGGAGTGCATATCTCTACATAAAACACAAGATAACATTCTCTAAGTTACAGATGATTCTAGATCAGCTACCCATTATTGCTTTTTCCTTTCAATCCAGTCAAATGCCTTCTCCCAGTTTTATACAACGAATGTGGTACTTAAAAAGGACTTTATCTACCAAATATTTATTTTATTTACCTATTTGAAACTTCCATCTTTCTCAAGCCTTATATTTCCAACTGTCTCAAGTCTAAGTATTCTCATTTCTATTTTTCTTTCCAGGGTTCTCAATTCCGGTCTGGATTTATTCTTGCATGTTATTGTTTACCCATGCTTTCATAAAGATCAGTAAAATTCTAGTGGAGGCCGTTTCAATACTTCTTATAAATTGTATGAATATAAGCATCTCTTATTAATTGTTGTTGATTAGCCAAAAGGCAAATATTTAATTAAACCTTGAGAGATAATAAAATTGCACATGAATTATCTATCGAAGTGCACATAGGTCTGTACATTTCATTAAGATGGTTTAACCAACAATCATATCTCTTATAATCAGCCTTTGTTTGAGCAGCTTGATTGTTTAAATTTTTTTTTTCCCTAGGGGAATGGTGTTTTTCTCTTTTTTCTTTTCTAGAGAACCATATTTGTTGATTTGTATTTACTTTGCTATTTGTTCATGTCCCATTAAAGCCACTGCTGATAACATCACAGATAAATACTTTTGTTTATTATCCTTGAAAAAGAGTAACTATTGGCCAGTTTGAATGGCAGTGAAGCCACTTGAGATAAAAAATTTAGTTTCTTGGTAAGCAAAACTCAGTTTTGCATTTGGTTACACATGCACTTCTGTTTCTTAGGGTTTTTTTTTTTTTTTTTTTTTTTTTTTTTTTTTTGTGGTGCTGTGGTACTGCAGATTTCTAGGGGGCAAGAGGATCACTCTGGTATTGACTGAGTGGATTTTGAATGTTTCCTTCAGATACAATACAAACTTTAATTTGGTTGATTAAAGAAGCTGTAAAAATCTAAACATTTCCTGAGCACCTCACACAGCACTGAACATAAGTAGCCATGTGACCTTCAACACAGGCCTTGCTGACCTATTACAGAAGAGGAGGAGGTGGAAGGCAAACAGGGGCAGTTCCCAAGGCTGAGTAATCAACCACAGGGACCAGATCTTGTAAAATGAGAAAAATAAAGGCAAGAGGATTTAAATGACTACTGAAATTATACCCTTCCTACTTTTTTCTTTCTTTGCATTGACATGTCCTTTCTTTTATGATGGTAAGTGTGGTAATTTGGACATGTTATGTACCCTAGAGAGGCCATGTTCTTTTAATCCATTCCTGTAGGTGTTTTACAGTTGAGATGTGAGCCACCCCTTTCAAGGTGGGTCTTAATCCCCTTACTGGAGTCCAGAGAGCTCAGAGAATCCCCCAGAGACATTCAGAGAAAAGCCCCCAAGAAGCTCAGAGAGGAAGCCACTGGAACCAGAAGCTGAAAGCAGTGAAACCCTGAGAGACGGACCAGCAGACACCAGCCACATGCTTTCCCATGTGGCAGAGGTGTCCGGATGCAGGCAGCCTATCTTCAGAGTCCAGGTATTATCCTGCTGATGCCTTGAGTTGGACATTTTCACAGCCTAAGATCTGTAAATTGTAAGTTAATAAATCCCCATTGTAAAAGTCAACCTGTTTCTGGTATATTGCATTCTGGCAGCTTCAGCAAACCAAAACAGTAAGAGTTAGTAGAATTTTTGCTTGCTTGTTTGTTTTTAGTGATCTTACTTGGCAATATCAAGTTTGCAGCTCTATGATGGTTTTACTGATTTTTAAAAATTTTTTTTGAGATTTTCCATTTTATGAAAAATCCAAATGCCTTGGAGATTTTGGCCTACATTCCATTTTTGTGCTTATCTCTGATGCTGCCACTTCTGAATGCTAGTCACTCCTCTTCTGATACTACAAGAGTGTATTTCCAGGCAATGGAGGACCCATTATTCTTTGTCATCCTTACAGTGGGGGGCATTGATCTCTGTGACTGGATGGCACCACCAGAGTGCTGACACAAAGGTGTTAAAGACATTGTTTGTGTCTAACGAAATGGACTTAGCTCTGGAAACTGTACACACATTTTCCTGGCACAGTGCCTGTTTCTCATCTAAATGAGATTGGTGGGAAAACTTAGTCTAAGTCTTATGGGATTGTTTACACAGTGTGGACCAGTATCTCTGGCTCTGCAGAGTGAAGAGAATTCAACAATTAACTGGGCTGCAAAATGCCCTAATAAGGCTCTGAGGAGCTGGCTAGCCTCTCCCATCTGGTGCACGCAAGCAAGGAGTTAGTTCAAATTGTGTTCCTCAAATTGTGCTTGCTACTGCTATGGCATCAGTCCTGAAGGAGCCTGCTTCTAAAGATGGCATAGGCATATGTAAAACCATTTGGTACATATGAGGCAAATGATTACCTACAAGAATAATGCTCAGGAAAAAGACCACAGGAAATCATTCCAGTTGCAAAGCTATGAATTTTATAGATCAGTTGTTTCTGTTGACCACCTCAGATTTACTTCACTGTTACATTAGAGATTTAAAATGCATAACATCATATTTCTTTTCATTGTCACAGTTACAATATCCTTGCTATTAATTAATTCATTCATTTGTTCGTTCATTCATTATTGAGTTCTTTTTATGCATCAGGCATTGTGCTGGGGACTGGAGACACATAATCAAATAAGGGATATACAATAAGTAATAAAGAGTCAGAAGTTCTATGAGAAGGGCAGGCTTGGAGAGCTGAAAACTTATATTCGTGTCAGGATTGATGTTTCACAAAAGGAAACCAGCCCTAACCATCATCCTCTTTCTTCTCTTCTTGCATCCTTAAGCGTGCACACCTTTTAGTGCTAACAGAGATATTTCCACTTCCTTTCTTTCCTACCTCCTCAAAAATATAGTAGGGTTAAAATCCTGAGAAATTCTGAATGATTTAAACCATGGGATTTAACAGAGGAATAGTGATTTATTGGTACTGCTGAAACACTATGCATTGATTTAAGACAGTTAGAGACTTAACACTCTTAGAGAACCTGCTGCTGGTTCTTGCTTTAAAGAAAACCCAAAGCAATGAGAGTAGTCGCAAATACACAAATAGTGGAAACAGTCACCTAGCTGGAGTACTGGAGAGAAAGCTGAAGAGAGCTGGATGCAAAAGTACGGACAAGTCCAACAGCAGGCTGAATGCAGAGAAGAGCTGATTTAAACACAAGATGAAAATTGCTATTAGGAGAGAATACCAAGAGTGAACCCAAATGAAACCAGCGACCCAGCTGAGAGCTTCTCAAGTTAAATGCAGAGACTTTCTTTCTTGTGTGCAGTTATTTAGACTGAAAATGGAAACCTGCGACTGTGAGGCAGATCTCATTCATAAATAATTGAAACACCCGAGGGTAAAATACTGAGGCACAATGGATGACATCTGATGAAAAGAGAGCAAGGAAAAAGAAGAAGTTAAAAACAAGATACAAGACTCTGGGGACCATAGAGAAGAATACCTGACATAGTCCAAAGAATCTAGAATAAATATATCCAAATTACCAAACAATGCAAATGTAAAGGCAAGTGCATAGAGGAAACATGAGGATTGGGTAAGAAAAATGCTTCAGAATACAAAACATTCAAGGGATGAATCACTGGTGAATAAAATTATTGTTCTAACAAAATGCAGCCACAATAGTATTTATATATGGTTTTCATATGCATAGGAACTAGACAAACTTCAACTAGCACACAATACCTTGTCTTTAAAGAAGGTATATTCTAAATGACTATATGGGAACACACACACACACATATATAATTATGTAGCATATGTATGCATACATATTTAAATTTTCTTAACTTACTGGGAGAGCAGTGGTGTGTATGCATGTGTGTACTCCTACTAAAACAGGGGAAGGGGTGAACAAAAATGAGACATTTATTTTTGTCATAGAGACTTGAGCTTACTCTCTTTCTACACTGTGGATGGCAAATTAACTTTCTTAATCAGAGGTCTGTTTCTGCTTGAGATGTTTTGAAGGGAAATGGTATCTATTAGGATTGGTCCATAGTTTCAATACTTCTCAACCCCGGATAGATATTAATTTATATATGCATGTGGGTACTGTTTCATCTATAAGTTATTTACGTGGACACTCAAGCCTCAGAACTACTAAATCAGAATCTCCAGGGTTGGATTCAGATAACTGTTAACATTTCAGCTGTCTGTTTAAAACAGAGTGAGCTTCTTTAATTGATACTTATTGTATTTATTTAGAACTATCAAATTTAATATTATTAAGATCAAATAATTAATTGTGCATATGTTTATCCTTTTGTGACTGGATTGGATTATTTTTACAGCCTTCTGATCTTATAAAATTTTCTGAGAAAATATTATCACCTACATCAACCAACCATTAGATTGAAAAGACTGTCCATTGATTGTCCATTGATGATCATTAGTGGATATTGACTCTAGCCTTTTCTAGTGCTAATAAAAATTCTATGAAATTTAAAAAATTTTAAGTGGATGCCTATGCCCAAAGAAAGTAGATAGCAATGTGGAAGAAGCAACAAATGCTTGTCCACAGTTTGACGGGAGGTCCACTAGGGTGAAAGCCTTGGCCTGGCTGCCCCATCCCAACAAAGTCCCTGACAGCAAACAGACCTGGTCTGAAGAAGTCCGTTCAGGACAAAGCAGTCAAACTTGCTTCTTTTTGGACAGAAGCTTCTGGCTAAAATCATCTAATAAATCATACTCAGATCTCAATAGTAGGAGCTCACCTGCAGTGGGAGAGAGGAAGCGGAGGAGATAAAGGACAGGGAAGAGGAAGGAAAGAACATTTCTAAGAGCAGCAGAGAAAAGAAAGGGAGAAGCTGTAATGTTCAGAAGAGCTCACCAAAGAACCCCAGGCCCCATAAGGGGAATACTATAAACCATAATTAGTCAATACGTTCAAATATTACATGGGAAAATGATGCCATAAATATAAGTGATACAGGCTTTCAAAATGCTGTCAATAAAATGGTGAGTGAATTGGGAATGGGGGAGGAGGACAGTTAAAATTCCCATCTGGAGACAAGCACAGTTTGTTAATCCAAGTCCCTGTCACTTTTAGTTTATGCAATTTGGGCAAAACACTAAAATTTTCTAAACCTCAGTTTGTCCACCTAAACACAATGGGATTAATAATTGGCTTATAATGGTGGTGAGGGGATAAAATAGAATAATCTCTGTAAGGTGTCAGACACAAAGCAATTGTTGGATCAAGCTTAAGGATATTGTTTAGGAACTGATAATAGAAAGGATTTAAAATATTATTAGAGTTAATTGAAGTTTAAATTTTTAAAAGAAATGATTCTGAGTAAGATTAAACCTCATCTCATTTAAATGGACAATACTCTAGTCAACTATAGAAATCCTTTAAATAAAGGGAAAAAAAATCAGGACAAGAAAAGAATTCACCATAGCAACATTTATAGACTTGAATATTAATAGTCCATACATTCACTTAAGACTAAGCATGAAGTAAGATATAAAATTCAATCATCCATAGTGTGAGACAGAGCAAAAGGGAAGTGTTGTCTAGGATCTCTCTGAGATCTCCAGAAAGCTGAGTTTACAGTCTATGGCACGGAATACCTGGATCTGGTATTCCAGAAACGATTATCCCAGAAACCATTATCCCTAGATGACATGGGCACCTTTCCCTGGTGCCAGGAGCAAAGGCGGAGTGGATGTCAGTGTTTGAAATCATAATTGGCATCAGTGAAAGTGGCCCCTTATCTCTTTAAAAGTCATTGCATTTTGTCACTGTGATGCAACCAAGATCAAATTAGGAGAGTCTGGGTTTCAGTCTCCAGATTTGTTTTCAGGATTTCCCTAACAAAACTGTGGAAGCCAGATAAATCTGGGTGCAAATGCCTGCCTTAGGCTTATTATACTTATTAAACTTCTTGAAGTCTCAATTTCCTCATTGGTAAATTAGTGTAATAACCCAAATGGTAGCTGTGGTGGTTTGAAGCTGTTTTGTACCCCAGAAAAGGCCATGTTCTTTTAATCCATTCCTGTGGGTGGAGGCTTATTGTAGGTGGAATGTTTTGATCTAAATTCTCTTTACTGGAGTCCTTTATAAGAGGATAAGGGACACACAGAGAAAAGCTCAGAGAGCTCAGAGAAGCCCCAGAGAAGCTGAGAGACAAGGACACACCCACAGAAGCTTGGAGAGAACCACTGAAGCCAGAAGCTGGAAGCAACAAAACCGGGTAGAGAAGGACCAGCAGATGCTGCACGTGCCTTCTCATGTGACAGAGGTGTCCCAGATGCATGCAGCCTTTCTTCGGAGACAATATTGTCCTGTTGATGCCTTAATTTGGGTATTTTCATGGCCTTAGAACTGTAAATTTGTAAGCTAATAAATTCCCATTGTAAAAGCCAAAGCATTTTTGGTGTATTGCATTTCAGCAGTTTTAGCAAACGCTAGCTCCCTTCCTTTTCCTCTCCCAGTCTCTACTTACGCATATATGTGTTAACCGGTTTCTTCCAATGACCTAGAACAGCTTCAACTGGTTCCTTTTACACAAAAACCAAGGCAAGTCACTCTCCTGGATACTAGTGTATGTCCCTGTTTGCTGTTCCCATGCTGCCTACTTTAAACATCATATCATATCTATTTCAATCTTGCGAAGTTGTGAATCTCATTGTGGACAGACATTCTGATACATTTGTTTGCCTTGTTGTTAACTGGTAGTAGAAATCGCACAAGTTCTGGATTCAGACTGACGAAGATCCAATCTCACTAGATACATTATTTAGAGCAAGTTTTGCAACCTCTTTGTCAGATAACTAACAAAAAATTCTCAGTTCTCAATGAGTTGCTCCATTTGTTATCCATCGCTGACTCCAGGTATGGTTGACTTTTCAATACTTCAAATATCTGCCTGCAATGTCCTTCCTTTTTGCCTTGTGGCCCCCACCTCCTAAGTTTATGGCAGATTCTCTTTTCCTGGTTTTTCATGTAGACTAGTGACCCATACCCAACTTACCTGGCATTAACACTGGCAATAGAAGGGCAAGCACGAACAGAAAGGGACCCTTCCCACCAGAAGAGGAGGAGGTCAAAGACTACAAAGAATTTAATTTTTTCTCTTTGGAGTAACTTTTTTTGTTCAAGTTGAGGAGCTAAGTGGATTTTTGGAGTCCCCAAAAAGCCCCTATACTTCTCCTTGTTCTGCTGAAAAGTTGACTTTTAGCTGTGGCTCCAAATATAGCCTAAACTGGATATATTACTGGGATTCATAAATGTTATTTTTTTTTCACTGATTCTGTTGTTTATCAAGTCCGTAAAGGTTCACTAAACACTTTGCTATATGCCAGTCATAGTTCTAGGCTTGAAAGCGAGATGACTTAGTGAGGTAAAGGACTTCAGGCAACTTTTTTTACAAACTGAGTTGCATGGGATGGGGACACCGAATGAAGGAGCGGGAAAGGGGTGAATAGACAGGAAGGTTGAGGGTCTGTTGCTTCACCTGAGCCACATTCAGGGATTTGTATTTGAGTGCTGTGGAAAGAGGGCCTGAAGCAGGAAGCTAAAGGAAATATTTTTTATGAGCATCTATAAGCTATAGGAATGTGGGGTTGCTTTGGTGTTAGGGAAGCATTGTTCTCATCACTGGGTAGAATATACTGAGGTTTTAAATTCCTTAAAACCCAATGACTGTCCCAGGAGTGTTCCTAATATTCTCAGGGAGTATCAGGGCCTAGTATTTTGGGCTTGGGTAGCAACATTCTCATGAAGGGCACCAGGAATAGTGGTAGTAGTTAGGTGGTTTGCAGGCTGTATATACATGAAAGGGGCCACATTCAGATGGATGGACCCTAGTGACTGTGCTTTCGACCGTAGCTGGCTAGCTTGTACCTAAGCACATATAACACACTCCCCAAGTCTTTTAGAAATCATGGAGAGAGGCTTTTCAAGGGGATGAGATGATGCATGAATAGGTAGAGCCAAAGCCAGGGAAACTAGAGTCACAAGTGTTAATATGATCTGTTCTCAAATGTAATGGTAATGTCTAGGGAACTCTAGTTACATATAATTACAGATTCACTTAGCTTAACAAAATATTACCATAGGGAGAGTCAAAAAAGATATTATCAATCATTTCAACCACAACACAATAGAGTTTAATCAGATTGTGTTCCTAAAGTCAACTTGTGAACAGGATCTGCTTCTCTATAGGAATGAGAGCTTTGAGCTACAGAAGAAAAGGGGAAAGATTTCTGTTTTATGGCTTTTATTTATTTATTTTTTTTTTAGCATAGTGAACTTCAAGGAGAGGCATGTCTAAATATAGCAATAAATGATGCAGGTTTGTAGTAAATGATGTGGTTCAGAGAAAATATGACATTAATAGATAGTTTTAAAATGCCAAAAGGGAAGTAGGAGGCCTCCAGAGAAACTTTAAAATTAGACTTGATGTTGACAAACTCACTTAATCTTCTTTGCCTCGTCTCAACTAAGCACAACTTTCACTATTCTCAGGTTTCTGATTGCTGCTACTCATTCCCACTATCCCGCTGAACCTGGAGTATTAAGAATGGTACAAGTAATGGGGTGGGATGGAGACTTGAGTCCTGGGACACATCCCTGCCCTTCAGTCTTCATCTATAGGTGAGTTACAAGTGGAATAACCGGCCAGTCCTAGTCTTGTGCTTCTTCAATAATATTAACTATAATTTAATCTATAATATGTGTGTGTGATCTGCAAAGGAAAGAAAATGCTAACTTGGAAGAAACAAATATTTCTAAATATGCCCCGTTCCTTTATTAACTAATATTTGCCATGTACATGCAAGAAACATGCAAAACAATGTGTCATTGGTTTAAAAAGGCAATTTGGCTTCTACTATGTTAATCCAAGTGCTCCAATTAGTTTGGTGTTTTCATAATTACATATAATTCAGTTCGCATTTATGCATGAAATGTTTATTTTCATAATTGTAACAAGCACTTAAATTAATTACACTATAACCTCTTGATTCTGTGGGCCAACTGTTGAGTCTTTTTGTTCATATTTTAAAGTCAGGCCTTTTTATTTTTGCATTCCGCCCCCCGTCTTTGATGTGTTGTTTCTTACCCTTGTTTGGAATTCTCTATGGAATATTCTCAGAATAATCTTGCAGTTTTCTTTTATGATTGAAACTTTGCATTTTAACAGTTGTCTGGAGATAGCTTCTTCCTCGTGAAATATCAGTTTTAATAACAGGAAAAGAAAAATGCCATAAATCTGCACTAACCACATAAAGCTGAAGTCTCTGAGAGACCGATTAACATGGAGACTCTACACAGGGTTTTCAATAATTAGAGGATGTGCTTGCATGGAGCCATGACTGCTCTGGCCTTGAAACCATTTCCCAGGGCAGCCAGCAATTATTACAGCCCACAGTACATTTCTCATATTCTATGCCTTTAGCTATTGAAGCTGTTTTCAAAAAAGGTCTCTTAATTTCAGAAAAAGTTAATATCACCTTGGATGAACAACAGGGTTCTGCTAATACCTTGGCTACTTAGTCAGGAGAAGCTCTCAGAAGGAAGGCAATTAGAAATTCCTAATTTGTTGTTCATCCACCCACAAAAGGTGAAGAATATTCTGGTCTCTGATTACATGAACCGAGCAGAGGGCAGTTCCAGCCTCCCGCAGTGCCCCAGCTAACTGCCTACCCTATCAGCAAATGCTGCTGAATATTCTCTTCAGAGCACATGAGTTGATAGTTCTTTTGTGGCTTTGAGTGTTAACTTTTTCTCTTTTGTCCCGATGATTACCAGTAACAAACATAAAGGATTGCCATTTTTCCTTTTGGCACAGTACTTAGTATTGCACATTATAAGCAAGCAATAGATGCTAAATTTTAGCTATGATGATATTTGGGTTAAAAATCAATGTGATAATTCATCACCAGTAGCCTCTGAGTACTATTTTTCTGATGCATCATTGTTTGTATGGTCTGGATGTGATAATGCAGCATAAAAATAAGCAATGTGGATGCCCATGTAGCTCGTTACAATATATTATGTTCATGATTACTGATGGAATTTTGACCACGTGATAAAACTTACAGAAACTTAAGGCTTCTGCCTGATGGGCTTATTATCTATATAAGAAGCATATAATATACAAATGCCAAGAGAAGATTAATCTCATCAGTTGCAGACACTGACTTGGAATTTGATTATCCTTCACCTTATGCATTTAATCCTGCCCTTTTAACCATTTAATTTGAAAGCCATTTTAAGAAATATTTGAAAAATGAAAGCCAAATGGGCAAATTGAGTTCAGAAACTAAGTCTCTTTAAGCTGATTTGGACTACAGGATTGGTTTTAGTGGAGAAAGGGAAAGGCAAAGAAAGGAGGTGAAAATCAAGGGAGACGAGAGCTGAGAGTATTAAGCAAACCCTCAAATAAACCTTGAACAGCTCTCTGAAATTCTGTTAAAAATGGCTTTTCCTATTGGTTTCTCCACTTTGGTTCATGGTTCTATCATTCTCCCAGCACCCAGCCCCTCTGACTTCCAGGTCATTCTGAATCCTCTTACAGCTCACTTTCTAAGACTAAGGATATTTCTTTCTTTATTTCTCTGCAATCCTTTCTTTCTTTTACATTTCCACTGCTACCACTACGGTCAAGATTTTTCTCTCCTCATTCTGCAAGTCTTGGCAAAGCCTCCAAAATTGCACAAGACTTCCTACCTCCAACCCTACCCTGCCTCAAAACCACCTATTAGAAAACTATTGTGAAATTAAATCTTTCAAATCACTAAATTGTGCATTTTATTTTAAAATGTTCAGTTGTACCCCACTGCCTACACAATGGAGCCTTGATTCGCTAGCTTTGTAAACAAAGACCCTTCACAATTTGACCCAATTGAGACTTCTACATTAATTTTTGTCCATCCCCAACCTCTGTTCTGACAAAGTTTATTCTTTCGCTTCCTGGTTATTTCTTGTCTCTGCGTTTTACTGATTAGTGTATTACCTGCCAATAGTACTTGCTCTGCTTCTGCTGGCCCACCAAAATTCAACCCATGCTACAAGATCCACCTCAAATCTGACTTCTTCCTTGTTATCATCCCTCCTCATAGCCTGCTCTCTTCCTTCCCTGTACACTTAAAAAAGTTAATCATCTACAACTAACTAGGCAATTGTCATGGGTTGACTGCTCACACACGGTCTCTTCTCTAGCTGTTTCAAAATGTTTTAAAATCTTGTATTATCAACTTTTCTATTTACCAATTTACCTTGATCACCAGCTTTTGAGGGCTGGGACTATCTCATACTTTAAATATCAAAAGAGAACTCAGCTTTCTAGGGTTCAAGTTGAGGAAAATAGCACTAGTGCTATTAGTGCTACTAGATGCTCTTATGACTTTATAGTGAATCCAGAAAAAAATAAAACTAATTACATCTGATGTTGTGTACAAGGGAACTTTAGTAATACAGTGCTTTAGAAGAGATAATGCATGATGTGGGGGAAGACCAATGTTGCCAACTCCCTGGTGGTATAGATGAACAATTCTGATTTGAAAGAATCATGACTTGGTCAATAGTTGAGTATGTTGAAGGGATTCAGAAGAATCAAATTTTGTTTTTCTGGAGATACAAATTAATCCATAGCAAACCATACTCAATACATTAGCCTTTCATGCCACAAGCTTGACCTAACAAATATGTTTAGAAATAATTGATTTCTGATTCTAATTTTGTGTCTAACCCTAAATTTCATTTCATTTTGCCATATTTCTTTTTGAAAATAATAGCTGTAACATATACTTAAGTTTTTATGTCATAAAAGCATGCATCCTCCATGAGCTCGATTACTAATATGGAGCCATTTTTCTATAACTATGAAGTACAAAAAATTCCATTCTATGTGTGTTACATTAATGATTAAAAGGCTACTATAAGTATATCTGGACTCCAGTCCCAGCTCCATGTGACCTTTGGGAGGTTACATAAACTCTCTGTACTTAAGTTTCAATATGTGTAAAATAGGGAAATGTTCTTTGTTCTATTTTCTTCTCATAGTTGCTATAAGAGGATAAAATGAAATGATGAGCGTGATATGTGTGCTTTGAAAACAATAAAACAATATACAAATGTAATAAGTCATTATCCCCAGAGGAAACATTTTGTATCCACAAAAACAAAAGTTAGTGAGTCTAAAAGTAATAACTGAAAAGGATATAAAAGGAAAGGGGAAAAATCTTACTGACACCTAGGCATTCAGTTAGAATCCAAGAAAGACACCAGCTTTATCTAAAACTAGACTAAAAGCTACTGTAACTATCCTAATAAAACTAAAAACACACCCTGATAAGATCAAGCTGATCTGCCCATAAATAAACTGTCCACCAGAGAAAAATTCAGCATTCTTTAAAGGAAGGCAATAAAATCCAAACTCGCAACAATGTAGCATCCACAATATTTGGCAGACAGTAAAAGATTACTAGACATACAGAGAATTAGGAAAATCAGTCATAAAACCAGGGGGAAATAAGCAGATCTAGAGATAACAACTATGCTGAAATTAGCAAATAATACCTTGAAGGCAGCTATTGTAAATATGTAAAAGAATTTAAAGAAGAAATTAACATGAGTGGGCAGGTATAGCATCCCTAAAGAAAAAGAGACTCTATCAAAAAGAAACAAATGGAAGTTCTAGAATCAGAATATATGGTATTGAAATAACAAATTCACTACATAGGCTTAACAGTAAGACACTGCAGTAAAAAAGGTCAGTGAACTTGAAAACCAGTTAAAAGACTATTCAGAGAGAAGATCTAAGATGGCGGCATAGAGAGGAGTAGAAGCTAGTTAGTCCCCCTGGAACAACTAACAAAAAACCAGGAACAAGTAGTAAATAATCCAGAATAACTGCGGTGGGGGTGGGGGGTGGACGACAAACATGACCATCCACTCATCATACACCAGTGTGAATTGGGAGGAATGCCCAAGATCACAGCATAAAAATCTGTAAGTAAAAACTGTAGATCCAAGCCAGGAGCCCCTCCCCCCACAGCCTGAGCTGCAAACCTCGTGGTGCTAGAGAGAAGCTTTCTCCCAGCAAGCAAATATAGCTCACCTGACCTCCAACTGGGGTTTTAATGAGTGTGAACTGCTCACTATGAGCTACAAATCCCCAACAAGCAGACAGAGGCTTTGGGTGATAACTGACCTTGGAGAGCTGGAGGGTTGCCGCGGACTAACCCTGAAGGGGACTTTCTGTGCCTGTTTTGGCTCAGTGGAGAAAGCCTCAGCCATTTTCAGTTCCCAGTGCTCTGGCGCAGACAAGGGTGGAGATAGCATAGGCAGAGAGAGACCATTGAAATGATAATGACCTCTCCTAGGGGGTCTATCTTCTCTAAGAGGAAAGGGGTGAGGCCCAGCTCTATTACCTGCCTTCCATTCAGGACCAGACCCTAGAGCCTGGGGGAAAACAACCACAGGCCACACCTCCTTACACCAGCCTGGAATTACAGGCTGACAGGCGCTACGTGCTGGGCAGTAAATTACAGTGACCTGAGGCCTCACAGGGTGTATCAATTTTCTAAGACATACCCTCAGGGAAACTGGATACTGAATAGTTCTTCCTTCTGGGACCTGAGCCCATTCTGGTCTGGGAAAACCTCATTGGGGTCCTAGACAACAGAAAACTACAACCTACACTAAGAAAAATGAAGTTATGGCCCAGTCAAAGGAACAAACTTACACCTCAACTGAGATACAGAAATTTAAACAACTAATACTATGTCAATTCAAAAAGTTAAGGGAAGATATGGCAAAAGAGCTGAACCATATAATGAAAACACCAGGCGTACATAAGGTAGAAATTGAAAGTTTGAAAAACCAACTGGCAGAATCTATGGAAATGAAAGGCACAACACAAGAGATGAAAGACACAATGGAAACATACAACAGCAGCTCTCAAGAGGCAGAAGAAAACACTCAGGAACTGGAGAACAAGACAACTGAAAGCCTACACATAAAAGAACAGATAGAGAAAAGAATGGAAAACTGCAAGCAATGTCTCTGGGAACTTAAGGATAAAATGAAAAGCAAGAATGTACATGTCATTGGTGTCCCAGAAGGAGAAGAGAAGGGAAAAGGGGCAGAAGCAATAATAGAGGAAATAATCAATGAAAATTTCCCATCTCTTATGAAAGACATAAAATTATGGATCCAAGAAGCACAGTGTACCCCAAACAGAATAGATCTGAATAGGCCAACACCAAGACACTTAATAATCAGATTATCAAATATCAAAGATAAAGAGAGAATCCTGAAAGCAGCAAGAGAAAAGCTATCCAACACATACAAAGGAAGCTTGATAAGACTATGTGCAGATTTCTCAACAGAAACCATGGAGGCAAGAAGGAAGTGGTGTGATATATTTAAGATTTTGAAAGAGAAAAACCACCAACCAAGAATCCTATATCTGGCAAAACTATCCTTCAAATATGAGGGAGAGCTTAAAATATACTCTGACAGACAATGACAGAGTTTGTGAGCAAGATACGTGCTCTACAGGAAACACTAAAGGGAGCACTGCAGACAGAAACAAAAAGATAGGAGTGAGAGGTTTGGAAAACAATTTTGGGAGATAGTAGCACAGCAATGTAAGTACACTGAACAAAGATGACTGTGAATATGGTTGAAAGAGGAAGGCTGGGACCACGTGGAACACCAGAACAAAAGATGAAGGATAAAGACTGGGACTGTGTAACTCAGGGAAACCTAGGGTGCTCAACGATTGTAATGAAAGGTACAAATATGTTTTTACATGAGGTAGAACAAATGAACGTCAACATTGCAAGGTGTTAAAAATAGGGTGGGTTTGGGGGGAAAATATAAACAATGCAAACTAGAGACAAAAAAAAAAGATTATTTAAACTAAAGCACACAGAGGGAAAAAAAAATGAAAAAAAAAAAGAACAGAAACTTAGTGACATTTAGGAATATCAATAGGTCTAATATATGTGTATTTAGAATTGCAGAAAGAGAAGAGAGAGAGAGGCTGGGGCAGAAAAAAATATTTGAAGAAATAATTGCTGAAAATATTCCAAATTTGATTAACAGTAATAATCTGCAGATCCAAGAAGCCAAAACAGACCCAGCACACAGAGAGTCACATGTAGACACATGACAGTCAAAATGCTGAAAAGCAAAGAAAAGGAAACCTTCTTTAAAGCTTCAAAAAGAAAGACACATTACATGCAGGGTGGTGTCTGTGTTGGGTGCCCAAATTTTGTCTTGGGATTGTGCTTACCTTCCTCCTCCCATGGCCCATCCTCCACATTTGTGACCTGTGCCCACCTTTCCTCACTATGTAAAGTGACATATGATGATGATAAGGACTGCTGAATCTCATCAGAGTTAAGGCAAAGCAGAAAATAATGCTATGATATAACTGAAGTGCTGAAAGAAAAAGAAAATATGTCAAAGTGAAATTCTATATCCAGGAAAAATATCATTCAAAAAATGCAGGCAAAATAAAGACCCTTTCAAAAAGGAAAGCTGAGAAACTTTCATCAACAGACTTGAAGTTAAAGGAATTACTTTGGGTTTAAAAAAACGATACTAGATGGAAACATGGATTTACATGAAGGAATGAAGAGAATCAGAAATGGTAAATATGAAGGTAAAATAGAAAATAAAAACTTTTCCTGCAACTTAATTAAAAAAAAAAAAGACCACTTAAATAAAAAAAAAAACAATAATAATATGGTGAGATTTTGAACATACACAAAAGCAAGATGTGTAAACTCAATAGGATAAATTATGGGAGTGGGGAAAATGAAAATTACTGTTACAAGGTTTTTACATCAAACATGAAGTGGCATAAACGGTGTAATATAACTTCAAGACAGACTAGATTAAGTTAAGGATGCATATTGTAATCCTTAGAGCAACCACTAAAAAAGGATAAAAAGCCAATAGAGAAGGTAAATTTGATTACTAAAAAATCACCAAACCAAACCAAACTTGATTAATCCAAAAGAAAGCAGGAGTGAAGAGAAAAGGATCAAAGAAGATATAGGAACAAATAGCAAGACAGTAGATTTAAACACTATTCCAACCCAGATTAGCCCCAAGACCAAAGAACATGCCTGGTACGGAGTTACCCATGAGCTTAATTAGGGACTTACAAAAAAGGGGACAATTTTTCCCAGATGGCGGCAGGTCAGGAGAGTGAAGTCTGTGCTCTGCCATTCCTCAGAGAGAGAGAGAGAGAGGCAAGTGAAGGGTGTGGTGCATATAAAGGTTTGTGACAACGGAGTTTCTTGCGAGATTTGGTTACAACAGGGTCTTGGAGATTTGGTTACTAACAGTGATTAGGGGAGGAAAGTGTTAATTCTCTCCACCCCCAGGGGGTTGGGGCCTGTTGCCTGGTCATGTGGGTGGCTGCATGTACCACAGTAATGGAAGAGGGGACAGGGTTCGGGCCCTTGGTCCTCGCAAACACTAAATGAAAATGGTTTAAACATTTCAATTAAAAGACAGAATTATCAGATGGGATAAAAAATAAAGATCCAACTATATGCTGTCTACAAGCAACCCACTTTAAATAAAAAGACACAGATAAGTTAAAAGTAAGAGACTGGGAAGAGTTATAACATACAATTACTAATGATAAGAATTCTCCAGTGGCTATATTAACATCGGACAAACATAACAAGACCAAATGCATTACCAGAGATATAGAAGGATATTTCACAATGATTAAACGTAAGTTCTTTAGAAATACAAAACAATTCTAAATGCATATGCACCTGTTCTAGTTTGCTAATGCTGCCAGAATGCAAAACTCCAGAAAAGGACTGGCTTTTATAAAAGGGGGGTTATTTGGTTACACAGTTACAGTCTTAAGGCCATAAAGTGTCCATCAACAAAGGGTATCTTCACTGGAGGCTGGCCAGTGGCTCCGGAAAACCTCTGTTAGCTGGGAAGGCACGTGACTGATGGCTGCTTGATCCTAGGTTGCGTTTCAAAATGGCGTTCTCCAAAATATCTTCATCAGCTTCCAACGGCCATCTTCAAAATGTCTGTGTCAGCTTCTGCTAGCCGTGAGCTCCTTCTGTCTGAGCTTATATAGTGCTCCAGTGAACTAAACAAGGCCGAGGCTGAACGGGCGGGGCCTTGCCTCCATGGAAATTATCCAATCAGAGTTATCTCCTACAGTTGGGTAGGTCACATCTCCACGGACACTGAACCAATAGGTTCCAACCCAATCCACACTAATACGTCTGCCTCCACAAGAATGCATTAAAGAATATGTTTTTTTTTCTGGGAGACATAATATATACAAACTGGCACAGCACCTAGTAGCAGAGCTTCAAAATGCATGAAGCAAAACCTAATGGAAATAAAGACAGAAACCACAATAATCAATGGAGATTCTATCACTCCTTTCTTGGTAATTGATACAACAAGTAGACAAAAAAATTCAGTAAATCTACAGAACAGTTGCATGATACTATCAACCAACATAAGCCCAATTATCAATTATAGAACATTGTACCAAAGGACTAAAAAATACACATTCCTTTCAAGTGCATATGGGACATTCACAAAGATAAACCACATGCTGGGCCATAAAAATTTCACTTAAAAGGACTGAAATTATATAGAATATGCTTTATGTCTTATGCTTTATGATTAATTTATAATGCAATTAAATTAAACATAAAAATAACAAAAAGTATCTGAAAATTCCTCCAAATATCCAGAAATTAAGAAGCCTACTTTTAAATAACTCATAGACCAAAGAAAAAAGAACAAGGAAAATTATAAAACATTTTGACTTAATGATAATAAAAATACAGAATATTGAAATTTAAGGGATGTAGCTAAAGAGGCACTTAGAATAATATGCATAGCTTTAGATTCTTATTTTTAAAAATAAAAAGTTTGTCAATTATCTAAACATTCTACTATAAGAATATTGAAAAAGATGAGTAAAATACACCAAAAAGGAGCAAATAATAAAGATATGATCAGAAATGAATGAAACAGATTGTAAGTAAAACCATCTTTATTTACAAATGACATAATCATATACTTAGAAAATCCTAAGCAATCTACAGAAAAAAAAAACCTGCTGTAACTAATAACTGAATTTACCAATGTCACAAGATAAAAGGTGAAATATAAATGACAATTTTATTTCTTTATATTAGCAATGAACCATTGAGAAATGAAATGTAAAATACCATTTATGTTAGCATCAGAAACCAAAGTGTTTAGGGATAAATTTAACAAAAGATGAGATATGAAAGATTCCTACACTGCAAAGTATAAAACATTGCTTACAGAAATTAAAGAAGACTTAAATAAATTGAGAGATACACCATGTTAATGAGTTGGTAGATTCAGTTCATGATAATGATAGTTGATCCCATATTGGTCTATAGATCCAGTACAACCCCAATCAAAATCCAAGAAGTTTGTTTTTTTTTGTTTTTGTACAAATTTACAAACTGAATGTAAAATTTTAAATACAAAGGCAAAAATGGTCACAATAATTTCTAAGAACAGAGTTCTGAATTCAACATTTTTATTATATGGAGAGAAAAAAAGAGAAGGAACAGATTTTGGGGGAGCATAAAGCAAATCTGAAACAGAGATAATGCTATCGTATCATCAAATGATTTCTTTTTCCTCCTGGACACACTGGGGGGCTAAATTTCCCAAAATTTTGCATCTAGGTGGGGCCTTATGGCTAGTTCTGGTCAATGGAATATAGACTGAAGTGACAAATGCTGCTTCCAAGCCAGGATCATAAAATGATCCTCATTCCTTCTTCTCCTTCCAGGGAGATCTTGGGGGCCATGTATTAAGGATGACAGCATCCTAGGATGTAAGAAAAATGTATGTATCTCTGGGCCAGTATTTGGAAGCCTCCCAGGAGTGCAACTGAACCAAAACATGAAGATTGGAAATTGTGTGAGTGAAAAATCAACTATCATTGTGTTCACCACCAAGATTTGAGGGTTGTCTGTTTTAACATTTCACATTAATTATCCAGACTAATAAAAAATATGAGAAGAGGTACTTTGAGGTAGAAAGGAAAGAAGATGGAGGCACTTGTGAGTTTGCATCTTCTCCTCAGAGTAGAAAGAAAGGTATTGTTTGGACTAGTAACTAGCAATGAACGATGTGGTTTGAAATAACTTCTATGAGGGGTATATTAGGGCAATATCAAGCATTCATGAGGATATGAATTAAATTGGAACACTTATATCCTACCTGTGGTACCATCATTTTGGAAAAGAAGTTGTCATTGTCTGATAAAGTTGAGAATATAATGTTCTATGACCTGTGAAGTTTACTCTTATATCTATATCCCAGGGCAGAGATCACCCAAATTGTGTACCAGGAAAGGTTTTATAACCACAGTACATTGCCTGTTGCTGATTATAGTCTCCTCCATTCACCCCAGTGTGCCAAACAAATATTATTTCCTATGTGTAGCATAATATGAGCAATATTGGGAAAAACTTGCATAGAAAAAATTGTGACGAGTGCACCAGGAGACATATACAAAATTTGTCATGGTAGCAATGCCTATAATAACAAAATGAAAGGAAAAATGACCCAAGAATCAACCAAAATGCCTATCACTTGTAGGATAGAAAATGCAGTTTGTTATAGTCATAAAATGAAATGCTACACAGCAGCAAAAAGAATGAATCACAGCAACATGGATAAATCTCAGAAATATAATGCTGTGAGAAAAAAGCAAGTCACAAGAGAATTCTTATAATATGACCTTAAATTTCAAAATGGGCAAAATTAAATAATATAGTATTTAGGCATATAAACAGATGTAGCAAAACTATAAGGAAGTGTGAAAGAAAAAATAAACACAAAGTTTGGGATAGTGGTTACCTCTGAGAAGATGGTAGATGGTTTCACTGAGCGGCAAGGAGGGCACTTCAAACTTAACCATTTACTTCTTTTTCTTAAACTAGGTGGTGGAGTCATAAGGTGTTCATTTATCATGATTCATATACCTCATATATGTTTTATAAATATTTTCACATACATTATATTTAATATAAACAATTTTTAAAGTATCCCAGGATATCAATGAGATATGATAGCAAGAAATGACAATTTACATTCCTCAGGCACAGTTGATACTATATTGAAAGTTTACTTTTTTATTGGTCAGGTTTACATGGTTCTCCATCCTGCAGAAATAACCTCCCATTGGCTTAGAATAATTTATTTATTCAATAAATAGTCTGTGATTTCCCATGTGCCTGGCACTGTGCTGGACATTGGGGAATCAAAGACGAGTGAAATATGGTCCTTGCCCTCCTGGAGCTCACAGTGTGTGGCAGTAACAGTTGCAAATGATTATGATGATGCAATGGGTTTGTGAAGGATGTGATGGAGAAAAGAAAGTGGCTAACCTTGCTTGAGGGGTTCAAGAAATCAAAAGGAAGCTTCTCGTGGGCAGAGTTACTTGAGGAAACCCTGGATGGATGATAAGGAGTGCTATAGGTGCTCTAAGGGCATTCTAGGCAGAAACAATGGCATGAACATTGTTGACAGAAGGGTATTGACAAGCAATTGGTTATAACAAGTGTAAAGAATAAAAATGCTCGAGAGGCACAAAATCAGATTTTGGGCAAGTTATTTAACCTCTTTGTGCTCCAAACACTCTGTGATAGTTTGATGTGTCAACTTGACTGGGCTATAGTACCCAGTTATTTAATCAAATACTAATTTAGATGTTGCTGTGAAGATGTGGTTAATATCTACAATCAGTTAATGTGGGTAGCCCTCATCTATCAGTTGAAGAACTTAAGAGCAAAACTGAGGTTTCCCTGAGAAAGAAGAAATTCTACCTCAAGATTGCAACATCAGCTCCTGTCTGAGTGTTTCCAACCTACTGGCCAGCCCTCCGGATCTTGGATTTGTCAGCCCCCAGAATTGCGCAAGCCAGTTCCTTGAAATAAATCTCTTTCTGGAGAACCTCAACTGATAATGCCCAATCAGTAACATGGGGGAAAATAGTGCCTTTCTCATAGAGTAATTGTGGGAATTAAATGAATTCATACAACCAAAATGCTTAGACAGAAACTGCCACATAATAAGTATGTTCTAGTTTGCTAATGCTGCGGAATGCAAAACACCAGAGATGGATAGGCTTTTATAAAAGGGGGTTTATTTGGCTACACAGTTACAGGCTTAAGGCCATGAAGTGACCAAGGTAACACATCAGTAATCAGGTACCTTCACTGGAGGATGGCCAATGGCATCCGGAAAACCTGTTAGCTGGGAAGGCACGTGACTGGCGTCTGCTCCAAAGTTCTGGTTTCAAAATGGCTTTCTCCCAGGACCTTCCTCTCTAGCAAGCTTGCTCCTCTTCAAAATGTCACTCACAGCTGCACTGAGTTCCTTCTCTTTGAGTCAGCTCATTTATATAGCTCCACTGATCAAGGCCCACCCTGAATGGGTGGGGCCATGGCTCCATGGGAACATCTCATCAGAGTCATCACCCACAGCTGGGTGGGGCACATTCCAAGCAAATCTAATCAGCACCAAAACGTCTGCCCCACAAGACTACATCAAAGATAATGGCATTTGGGGGACACAATGCATTCAAACTGGCACATAAGTACTTTAAAAAGCATTTTGGCTCCTGCATTTGGACTATGATCCCTTTTGAGCAATTTTTTTTTTTTGAGTGTATAGGGTGTAAGGGTCAAGTTTCATTTTTTGCTTAAGATAATCCAATTGTTCTAGCAGTTTTCTTCCACTGCACTAACTTTTCTAGATCATTTCTATCAGCATATAGGTATGTGATTATTTCTTCTATCCTTAAAACAATGCTCTCTTAACCTCACATCCAAATTTTGTATCAGTCAAGGGTCACCTAGAGAAGCAGAATCAGTAGGATATGTGTGTGTATGTGTAGATAAATGTGTGTGTGTGTGTGTAGATACATAGATAGATTTATTACAGAGAATTGGTTTATGCAATTGCTGGGGTTGGTGAAGCAATCTCTTTGAGGTTGTCTCTGTCTAATGCTGGACCTGAAGATCATAAGAAGGAACTCAAAAAAGGAGATTATGAGCAGCCTGGAGCTCCATGAGAAGCAGGTGAGACCCGTGTCCATCCCTGTTGCCTCTGATCTTGATGAAGAAGGTATCCTGCGGAAGCCAGGCCCCTTCATCCTAGAGCTGAACATGCATGCGTGTGCACGCACACACACACATACACACACACCTGGCCTAGGCATTAGGAAACTGAAGGAGGATCCAGGCAGAAAGAGAGAGAGTCACTCCAGGCCCATCTGCTGCTCGACGCCACTGAGGCAAATCAGCAGACCAGCAATGACGAGGTGACTGTGGGGTTCCCAGAGTGTAGAAATATTTTACTGTTTTCCTTTTCCTCTGTTGCCTGAAGTCTTTGCAACTTCACCCAGACAAGCTGGGGACATTTACAGTTTTCCTACTCCCTTTTCCTCTCCCCAAAACTGGAAGAACTAATCTAAGAAGAAGGAGGGAGAGGACAATTGGAGAGTCAGACTATGTTTTTACCCCCATGTTAGAGCATAAAGCCATAAATACTATCTACATTGTGAGCAGGAAAGAATAGTTTTGGACCAGATGTGATCCAAGATAAAATGAACAAGACAAATCTTAAATACCAGAGTGGGGCTGGACAAGTAGCTGAAAAAGAGTGGGGTCCTGACAATATATCCCTGAGGAGAGGCTGACTCTGGCAACAGTGGGCGATGAGGGACTAAGGATGGACACAACTGAAGGCACGAAGATCAAGTAAGAATCTTCTTCAGAAAATTAGGCCAAGGTTGAGAAGGGTCTAATTATTCCTATAAATATATTCAGTAGAAAAAATGACTCTGACTGGTGGAAACAAGGGAGAGAAAGAGGTACATGAAGATTGGTGAACACTCTGGTGCAGAGTAGTTAAGTGACTTGCCCACACCCACAGAGCTGGGACTATGAGTCAGAATCTCTGGCTTCTATTTCAAGTAATATCATTTCAATGGTCAAGTCCTTTTTAACCCCAAGAAGCCCCATTTCCTCCTGTAAAGGGTAGATGACATTTATGCTCAAACAAGAAAGCATTTTGAAAACTTAAAAATGTAAGATCGTATTATTAAGCAAACCGATAAAGTTAACTTGACTTTGTATTCTCTTTATTTGAAGTGTTGTTGAGGTTAGATGATCAGAAAAATAGGGGAAGAAAGCAAAGCAAGGATAGAGAACTGCTGTCACCCATCATCTTGGTCAGTGCAAAGAGGCAAGAAGGAAGGGAGCCCCTGATCTTATCACCTGAGCTCAAATGCACACCTTTTATCCTCATGGCAGGTGGATCGCATGCCTTCCATTCAGCATAGTCTCATTTATGCACAGTTTTGCAGATAAGGATGCTGTTTCTGCTTACCTGTGAAAATATTTGCAAAGCCACTAATAAAAAGGTAACTTGCTACGTGCTATGAGGGATGACAAGTGCACCTTGGGATGAATGATGGGTAAAGAATTGTCATTTCTCTTCTCAAAATAAGGCTATCACCTGCTCATGTGGTTTGGCACCTGTGGCTTGTGAGCAATTACATTGTAGAAGCCTCCCCATTCAAAGTTGCCCCTGTAGAGTAGTTTTAGGCTGTTGCCTTCAGCCTGTCGCCTTCAGCCTGTCTTTACGTGGTTTCAGGGCACTCCGATAAGTATTTGAGAAAAAACTTTAAAATCAGTTTCTTTTCTCATTTTAACATTTCTCCTATTTTGTTTTAAAGTGTGATTTCATCAGGCTTTAATCCAGGATTTAAGGAGGAATGAGCACAGTAATCCCTCTGGGTATGGTTATTTTGGTTATACTTAGACTTAGTTTGGGAATAAAGTATTTGATATTGGTTCATACTAGAAATGGTAGCTGTGCTTCCAAAATAATTCAAAGTTGGTTGCACCACAATAATGCCTTGCTTTTTGATAGGTAATATTAACAATAATAAAACAACAAAAAATAAAAAATTATTTTTTGCTTAAAATGTGCCAGGCAGTGTTCCGACATGTTATATGAATGACCTCATTTAATCCTCATTAAATCCTATGAAGGGAGTATCGCTATCATCCCCACTTTACAGATAAGAAAGCTGAGGCATAGGGAAGTTAAGTAATTTATTTATTTTGCATATATATAACATAAATTCTTATATTTTACAAAAATGCAAACAATTCTACAAACTGCAAAATTATTCTCCCTAAACCACAATACTAATTCTATAACTCCCTGAAATCTTTAATGAATACCCTTTGTCCATCAAATTTAGTGCAGAAATCTTTAATGAATACCTTTGTCTATTAAATTAAGCATAAATATCCTATCTGACATACCAGACCTCTTCAAATTTGATCCGAACTTCCTTCTCTAATACTGTTTTTCAGTAATTCCCTAACTCAAAGGTCCTCAACCAGGGGTGACTTTGACCCTCAGGGGACAGTTGGCAATGTCCGCAGACATTCTGGTTGTCACAACTTGGGGGATATTACTGACTTCTAGCAAGTGGAAGGCAAGCATTCTGCTAAACAGTCCCTCCACAACAAGGACTTATGTGGTCCAAACGACCAGTGACGCCAAGGTTGAGAAATGCTGCCCTAACCTATTCTCCAGCCAAACTAGACGACTTGTTGTCCTCTCTGCATTTCAACTCTGTAACTTTCTTTCATTTATTCCTTCACTGTATTTCCACAGAACACCTACTATGTGCCAGGCCCTACTCTGTGTAAAACAGATCCCTGCCCTTAGGGATTTCAAGCATCCTTTCTTGGTCCCTCCATTTTAAAAAACCTTCCTGCTCTTCAAGACCCCTCTCAAATGGCATTTCCTTCATAAGCTATATTTATCTCTTCCATAGTATTTTTTTTTTTTTTACAAAATAGTATAATATGAAGGCATTGATATTATACAGAAATTGATAAATACTTGTTCCTATGTTATATATTGAATCACATATCCCACAAAAACAGGTCCTGTGGATGTGGAGAGAGACCTGAGAGTCTGCAGATCCAAAAAAGCTATTTTTCCAGGGACCATATTTTGCATAGCAAGGACATGAAAAAATTGGTTCTTAAATTATGCTGCACACTGGAATCACGTGAGGGGTTTTAAAAATCCTGCCACCTGATTTCCATTCCTAGAGATTCTTATTTCATTGATATGAGTATTTTTTAAGTTCCACAGGTGAGTTAAATTTGCAACAAAGTTTGAGAGCTACTGCACTGGAGATGCTGATTTCATAGCTATCCCCCGAGTCTATATCCCAGTCACACCCAAGTCTTTCCCCAGGTTCCTTTTGCTACCTTTGATCTAGAGCATTTTACCTAAAGCATTCATGGTAAATGATTCAGATTTTGGATTATCTACATTTGATGATGTTATGTAGGAAGGAACCCTTGTTGTACTGAAGGGTGCAGAGTGGGCTTACAACTTTTAGAAACCCACCAGAACCTGGTGGATTAGTAAATCCTTTTAGACTAAGAAGTCCCGGGCTCTGCCTCTCCTTTTCACTATTGAGCCCAAGGTATCCCATCACATCCATGCAGCTCCCCTGGCTTGTCTTCTAAAGCGCCTTGATGCAGATGTGCTTAAGACACAGGAAGGAAAGCAGAGAGAGCTGGGAGGAATTTGGGAGAGCAAGTCCAAAAGAGAGATGATTTTACATTTACTACTGAAGATGGAGCATCTAAGTAGGGGCAGGCTGTTCTTGAACTGTCCTTGAATACGTTACCCTGCACCTTACGGTCCTCACTCCTGTAGTCCTCCATCTCACAGGTTGTGGGTGGTGGTCGACTGGGGTGTATGGGTAAAGCATGCGGGAATTGAGGCAGCCTTTTCAATGTATGAAACTGTTTTACAACTTCCCCCATTTTGCCACTGGCTGGTTCATCAGAAGTAAGCATTACAAGATTATTTTGAAAAAAAATTCACTATTTGTGTGAAATCCAGCAAGGACTGCCAGCGGCTACATGGTGTTCTTAACCAGGAGAATGCCATATCCTCGGACAGTGCCATTTGTAGTAGCATCTTTCCTTGATTTCATATATTCCTTGGAAAAACAACCATGAAAGTGGTTCCTAAAATTCAAGGCCTTAGGCATTTATAAAAAGAACTTCATGTATGAGATGAGGACATTTTCTGCTGAATTTTTAAATACTGTTCATGGAGTCCCCTAGAGTCAGAATGAACTTCATGCTGGGTTTTTATTTATTTATTTTTTCTTCTGCACAACAAGGCGAGAGTTAATGGCTCTGGCTGACGTTATTTCCTACCAAGCTGAATATGGCAGAAATGAAAAATAATGTTTGTTACCTCTGCATAAGTTTCATCAGGGAAGGAAAATATTACAGAGCACAAAATCAAATGTCCCCAGTGATTTTTAAAATTTATTTCATAATAAACATGATTCTAATTCTGAACACTTAATAACTCTAAACATGCTGTCTATGATTTGGTGTGGGACACCCAATAAAGCCATTTTCTGTTCATAGCATCCTACCTGCTTTTTAAGCCTCTGCTAAAGGTCATCTGACACACTGTAGTTAATTCCGTTTGAGCACGAAGCCTTGAAAGGAGAACTTGTCACAAAGCACAGGTGCCCTTTCTGTACTGCCTGGTCTCTGTGAGACACCATAAATAAAACATCGCTGAACTAAACTATAAGTAGACAGATCTTTGGAGAGGATCTGGAAGAAATCTAGATAAACAAAGAATTGCTTCTGGGGAACCTGGTGGGACACATCACACCACCTTGTCCTAAGTATAACCGATAAGGAGGTTATTTGTTGCTATATACTAGATGCAGAGAAGCAAATCACCTCCAAGTAGAGCTCTCATTATGGAGACTTCCCACATGGCTGCCCCAACAGCCCTTGAGATAAAACATCTTCACCAAACAAAGCAAACAGATATATAACCAGCTAATGGGCTTTATTTTGCTTTAGGTAGCAGGGAAAATGGTACACTGCATGGGTCCCAATCCTTGGAAATGCTAGGTTCTGAATAATGAGTACTCATATCCCCTGTCTAAAAGTCTCATTTAAGTACATAGTTCCCAATGTACTCTCCTAAGTATTGTCTGATCTGAAACTGTAAAATCTTTCAAGTCAAATATTTTTTCTGGGTTGCTGGAGTTACTTTTGGAAAATGATGTTAGATGGCATTTTATTGTTGAGTAAGAGAGCTGTCATTTTAAAGCTTTATGACCTTGGGCAAGTCACAGCATCTCTTTGTCTGATAGAATGGGTGTAATAATGTGCCTACTTCTTAGCTTTGCTGTGAAAATTAAATGAGTTAATATATGAAATACTTGGATAGTATCTGGCACACAGTAAGTGCTCAGTATATGTTAGGGCAAACCAGACCAAGATAAAGAACATTCAACAATTATATCATAATTCCCCAATAAATCTAGATATCCAATGAAACCTATTAGTGTTTGTTTTGCTACCTTTCTAATAAAAAGGAAAGGCATGGTAAAATACTTTCCTCTGAGGTCTCTTGCTTTATTTCCCTTAGATGTATTGTTATTTACAGACATCACAGTTAATTGGTCAAAGCTTCTTTTCATAGTGGAGCACAACATACTACACACAAGTGAGTGGTGGAAACTGTTTCTCTGCATTTATGATTGTTGTCTTTCTTATTCATTCTTTGTCACTGAGCATGGCAAAATGAAGGTCATGGCAACTAGAGTCGTCTAATGATTTGAGAAACTACCTTGACCCTGTGCTCTTTTCTCATAAAAGACAAACGAAGAGTACACTTGTGGCAAGCACCCTGGAGGGAATGGCCTTTCCTGGGTGTTAAAGATACTAGAATTGATCCTATCAACATAGACAATCCTTTTTCCTCCCATCCCTGCTTCCTTCTAAGCCAGAAGAGACTTCTCTCTTACATTGTTTTCTATTTATTGTTCTAGAAATGGGTCACTGAACATTTCAACTAAAATTGGAAATTGGGGTCTATAAAAGGATCTTGAATTCCTTGGGGTTCAGGGTCACTCTATAGCTTTGGTTTGAACTTGGATCATCTACAAATGTCACTCCTGTGAATCAAGGTGGTTTTCTGATTGGCTGGACCTGCCCTTGTGTGAGAAGAGTCAGCAAAATCTATTAAGTGTCTCATTTTATGGAGGAATTTTTTTGTTTAGTTGAGCTCTGTAACTCGTTTCCAAAAGCACCCAAATAGTTTAAATTTTTATAAGTTTGCATGCAGCAATCACTTCCCTTGAATAGCTAAGTAAGGAAGGCAGGGAGGGCTGAAGGGAGGTTTTCCTGTGAATATAGTGTTTGTTACTGGATTAACATTTTCCTGCTAGAATTGCACGTATTCTTAGCTTTCAGAAGGTCCCAATTAGGGCTGACACATCGCCTTCATGGCACACACATCCCCAGAAACAACCGTATTAAGCTCAGTTGGTGCTGGCTGAGTTTTAAAGCAGGTTTCCCAACCAGTACGGGGTGGCCAGATTCCCACTTCAACACCCCCCTTCCTGCCAGCCCACTGCAAATTGCCTATTTTAGCACCCTGTTTCAGAATATGCTAGCTCCCAACACGGTGTGTGCTTATTTGTCAACAACTGATCCCAGAAACCATCTTGACTATGTTGGATGGGAAGATTGCACAAAAATACCCTCAACTTCGTGAAAAAAGTTGGAAGTTACGAGAAAATAGCCATTCGAAAATTTCAAGTTTTGAATGTGTCCGAAGGAAATCAAATGAGGTCATACCTGAGGAGAGCTCCAAATAGGAGGCTAAAACTGATACTGAACAAAAGTGGTGGGTTTTCTGCCCAATGCACATAATTATCAGCTAATCTGTAAAACTGGGGTCTCAAAGAGAGAAGGAGTTTAATGCTCCACCCACGAAGCAGAAGATGAGATGAGATGGCTTCTCGGCCCCCAAATCTGTCTCCCTGAGTCTAAGGAGTTCAAGGTTTTTATGGATTCAAACAAGGGGGCGGGGGAGTTGTTACCATTACGATAGTAAGTATAAACAGGGCTGAGACTAAGCTAGAATAACCATCACAATGTAACTGTAAACAAGGGTGAGACTAGTTGGGTTTCAGTAATTTCAGGTATTAACTTCTGCCTATTCTGCAATAAAGAAAGAAAAAACATCTATGTAATGATTCAGTAATCATAACCCTTTGCTAATTCTTAATTTCTCATTTACAGAAAGACAATAATACCATTCACAAGGCCATTGTGTTGCCCATGTGGTGCCATAAATATTCTTGCTTAACTGATTTTTCCCTTATATCAATTTGTTGTTTTGGCATTTGAAACGCGTGAAAGTATGTGTACACACAGTTGGTCAAGTCCCTCCCCTCATGTACCCCTGGTAGCCATAACAAAGGTCTACTCATTTGTTCACTTATTTTTTCGACCGTTTTTTACTTCTATTAAATGCCAGACTGTTCTTGCCCTTGGGGATAGGTCCTTGAATAAGGCTTTCATGATACTTTAAACACAGGGGAGATAAGCAATAAAAACATAAACAAAAAAATAGCAGGTGGTGATGAAAATAGCCAGAGTGATGGTCACAAGAAAATAGCAGGTGGTGATAAGTGCCATGATGAAAATAGTCAGGGGGATTCCTGGAGAGCACGTGGGGGCTATTTTTGGATGGGTGGTCAGAGAACCTTCTCTGAAGAGGAGATTCAGGCTGAGGCCTTCATGTGAGCACCTGGGCTTACCAGGCAGAGAGACCAGCATGTGCAAAGGTCCTGAGGTGTGAACAAGCGTGGCATGTACAAGGATTAGGAGGAAGGTGAGTGTAGCAGTGAGCAAGGCGGAGGTGAGGGAGGAAATGTAAGAAAGCTAGGCAGGTGCCAGGTGATATAGGTCAGGTTGTACATCTTGGAAGATTTTAAGCAGGAGAATAACGTGATCTGTTCCATGCTTTGGCCTCTTTGTGGAGAACGGAAGTAGGGGGCAACAGTAGGAACAGAAAAGCCAAGCAGGAGGCTACATGAGAGAGATTTATGTTGTTTTATGTGAGGCATAAATTTGGACTAGTTTGGTAGCAATGGAGATAGGAAGAAGCAGAAAATGTAAGATATACTTAGAGGTAGTACAAATATCCCACCTTAAAATCCACTGTTTCTCCACTCTGCAGAATGGAGACATGTATACCACGCATTCATTTATTCTATCTTTTAACAATAGTTTACTGTGCCAGTCACTGTGCAAGACAGTAAGGATACAGTGAAGGGTTAATTTTGCCAAACTACTTCATTCTAAGAAAAGTATTCAGAAAGAGTTACTGTTTTCAACTAAAGTCTCATGTAAAGAAGGCATAAGAAAATCATAGGAGATTAGAACTTAAAGCCAAGAGAATTAAATTCATTAATTTAATTTCTCTGTTTAAGACATGTCCCCATTCCACAGACTTCTCCTTGCTGATTTTATACCATTTGTATCCTCTCATCCATCTTCATGACTAATTAGCAGACAAATTCAAAGAGCTTTCCCAGGTATCTGTTAAGAGAATTGTTCCCGTTTTCAGTTCACCTGACCTGTTCTGCTGGCAAGGTTGATTGAGACACTCAAGTACCTTGTGATTTGGACACTCATCTTAAAATATGGTACTACCGTCTCTCTGGTCCTTGTCCTCAAGTGACTTTTTCCATCACCTTACCTCTGTTTCAATAACTAGAAGTTGAGGTGCTAGTCCTGCAGACCTACAGTGAATTTGGAAATTCTAAATAAGAATCATAATGCTCCTTAAACAAAGCAGATAGTACTAAGCTTAGTGATTTTTTTTAAGTCCAAGTCTGATATAATTTAAAGACTTTTCAAGATATGTGGAGTCTCAAATTTCCTTATCATTTATTTGAAAAATTAGCAATGACATTCCTTTGAATTTTCTGAGCTAAACATTTCATATTAGACTTTCTTTTCTTTTTATCCATTTTGTAATAGAGTCCTTTCTATTATTTTGTGCTTTTATGATTTATAATATGAACCATTCTTGACTCACAATGATCCAACTTACTGTAATTCATGTGGACAAAATTCTGGAAATTATGACCATGTGATTAACCACAGCACTCAGAGAAGAGAGCAAGCCACATGCATTCTTGCCCAGTTCACAACTCCCCTATCCTCTGACCTGACCCTTCAGCCCAGGCCTGGCCAAGACAGGCTACAACCAAAGACTTCTCAGTCATTTCCTTGAAGCTTCTCTGAGAATCCATTGAGTAAATGTGTATCATTGTTTTTTTTCTTGCTTCCCTATTTGATTGATAAATGTTTAGAACTATTACTTGTAATTCACCATTTATAGAAATGCAAGTAGAAGATTTTTATGCCCTGTGTCATAAAAGTATAAGATTTACAGTTAATTAAATACTGTCTTTGTGGCCAGTTCTATCAAAAAGTTGGGTACCAGGTTCTTGGTCAGGAAAGTAACCTTATATTACTATGGGTCTTAAATGTATTCAACTGGTGGAGCAACCAAAAATCATAACGTGAAACATGATGAGATATTAAGACATCAAAATAAAAATAATGTAGTCTGAATGAGATACTATTTTAAACTGAGCTCTCAAATAGAGAAGGTTTAAGAAAAAATGGGGGATTAAAAATTATAGCTGAGAGAATTATATAAATTAATTCAATTTTTCCCTGCAAATTTGGAAAAGGCCACAGTCACTAAATTTTAATAGCGAAACCCCATGGTCCAGCTTGTGGAATGGGAACAGAGCCTGAAACTCATTGCCCTTTTGTATCATTGTGTTTAGGGGAAAATCAGATTTAATTCACATTTTTTTCATTCTGGGACTGTTAACTTGCCATAATGCTGAGCACTGCCTGTAGTAAAATGTCCTTAGCACCTGGGTTTCACATTTCAGTAGCTTTTGAAGAAAGCGGCTTTACTGTGTGCATCGTGTATCAGTCTAATGAATTTCAAACATACAAGGAGTTGGACTTGATGCCCTCAGTGGTCCCTTTTAGCCTTGAAATTTTGTGATTTCATACTAAATGGCTTTGGTCGCTGTATAACCTTGCATTTTGAGAAAAATGCTTCATATTTTTATAAGCCCACAGTTAAAGGGCTATGTTTTTTCAATCCCATTTCCATAAGCTTTCTGTGGATGGGCGATGGGTTCTTTGGAAAAGTGCGTCTCTATGAAATCTCTTAAAGTCTGAAAATAAAAGCACATTAGGGAGTAGTGAGTGGCAGAAATTTACATGCTAGAATCCTAAAAAGCATTTCAAAAAAGGTCTTTTTAGTCCTTGGAGAATTGTAAAGCCACTAGTTGAGGAAGAAACACCTTTTTCAAAGACTCCCTTTTCTAGTTAGGAGAATGCTGAAACTTATGTCAGGAATCAAAAATATTTACAGAAAATTTACTTTGGAGATTTGTAACCTTTAAAATTGACATCTGTCTTAATTTGCCAGGCTGCTATGACAGATACCACACACAGGTTGGCTAAAGCAACAGGAGTTTATTGTCTCTCGGTTTTGGATAGAAGTCCAAAATTAAGGTATTGGACAAAGACATTCTTTCTCCCAAAAGTGTGTAGTGTTGTGGTGCTGGCTTGCCACAATTCTTGGGTCTTCTTGGCTTGTATCCCTGCTTCCCATCACATGGAGATCTCTCTTACTAGGTCTTCTCGTCCGGTTTCTGTTGTCTTCGGCTTCTGTGGCTCTTCTTCCCATGGCTATCCCTGATGTCTGGCTTCTGGTTTCTTCTCTTTCTAAGGCCTCCAGTTACATGGCTTAATACCCACTCTGATTCAGTTGCCCACATCTTCACTAAAAATAACGTCTTCAAAAAGTCCTACTAAAATGTGAGTTCAGATCTACAGGACCGAAGGATCAAGCTTGAACATGGTTGCCAAGCTTGCTGCCTAGTGGGCACAGGAGTCAATTTTATGATGCCAGGATTTGGAGAAAATGAAGACTTTGTTGCAAGGTCAACCAGCACAAGGACTTAGGAGGCAAGGCTTAAATCTGTGCCATTTTTTTTTTTTAAGTTTGAGGGCTAAGGGAGATTTTGTCAGGATAGGTAGTGGGTGTTATGGGGAAGGTTAGTTTGGCATGGTTTGATTGGTTAGGCATCAATTTGTTTATATACGGTAAGGCAGGCTTGAGACCGGATTTTTTCTTGTTGAAGGATTTCTTACATTGGATTTGCTTCTGATGTTTCTTGATTTATGCAATTTTGGTTCCAAGAGAGATGATTTTTTTGTTCCTAGTGTTGCGGAGGTCATCTGAGGATGCCAGTCCAAATTTCTGCACATGCTCAGGTTGAGTAACTTTTGATGGGCCACCTATAAGACAAGCTTGAAAAGAAAAGTTGCCGATAGGAAAACTTACACAAATTATAAAAGTTACAGAGAAATGAAGTTGCTACTCGCTGGTTATGAGAGGTTTTAACATGTCTTTGTGGGGGCATGCGCCCATCTCCCACAAGGTCTAAAAAATAATACGCAAGCAAATGCCTAACACTGCGATCAGTGTGTTTTCCTTCTCTTCCCTCTGACCCTCCCTCACTCCCTCCCAGCAGCGACATCTGTGTGTAAACACAAGGCACTTGGGTCCTCCAAAAGAATTTGTGCTTTTACCATTCCTTTCACATTCTTACCTACTCCTCTAATTATAACAAGTTATTACCATGTCAAATTAAAAAAAAATTAAGTTAGTAAAATTCTGAGTTTTAGTTATGTTTTGTTTGCAAGATATGATGCTTTTCTCTCTTTCTTCTTAATTCTGAAAGATGATGTCATATGAAGTCATTGTGGAATGCTTGCTTATCTTCCTTCCAAGAAATCAGCACTCTTTATCTATTTTAAATCTGAATAACATTCCCAGAAGATGAATTTATAGACCAAAGCATGATCGTACCAGTTGCAAAGTTGGTTTCCCGTGTCCACAGCCTTTCCTTACTGTGCCCATTCCCTCCAGGAGCTCTGCCTCTCACAAGCAAAGCTTTTAACCATTTCCTTTCCCTGAGGTGCTTTGTGGGTTAAAAGCTTTGCCTCCATTACAGTAATTTCAGACGTCTGTAAGCTGGCCACTTTGGGGTTGGGGGAAAGAGAGCAGATTTTAGGAAAAGTTCAGCCTCCCTTGCCACAGCTCAAGCCTGTTTCTGAGGTGAGGACTTCTATTAAACAGTTGTTTTTAGGGTCCTCTCCATCCTGCATTTTCACATTGTAAAATGGCTCCTCAGAGTGGGGCAGCTTCTTCATGCCAATGAGCCTTCCACAGGTTCATTAATTCTTAACACATCCATCATCTCCCACCACCCTTTAAAAGTGATTGGATGCAAGACTCAATATGAAATTCAGTTATTTGGAAAATAAAAAACTTCTGACTTCAAACGTATACTTAATTTTCCTCAAAATGTAATTGCAGTTAGGTAAACTTCCTATGAAGATTTCACTCATACTGCTTTAACTTTTCACAAGGAAAATTATATATAATTTAAATTTCAATTATATGTGTGTATGTATATGTACACACACACATACACATACAGGGAGAGTGTTTTACCTTTGTCCACTCAATGCACACATAAAAGTGAATATTTGTAATCTGAGATAGCACTGGATTTAACGAGTAAGAGCAGACCTGTCCCTGACACATGCCATTTTCTTCGTAATGTCAATCATTTTTGCCTTTATTTATAAAGTTGGGTTAATGTTTGCAATTAATGAGCAATTGGTTTCACTTCAAAACAACAGACTGTGGGAAGTAGATGAAAATTCAATTATACTATTAACGTATTCAGGTATCTGAGTGATTTATGACTGATATAGCACGTCAGGACATTTTAGTTGAAATTTAGAAGGAGCATTTTTCTATGACTAATGCAT
Source organism: Choloepus didactylus (assembly GCF_015220235.1). NCBI lineage: Eukaryota > Metazoa > Chordata > Mammalia > Pilosa > Megalonychidae > Choloepus > Choloepus didactylus. The sequence continues at coordinate 159,865,636 of NC_051309.1, forward strand.
CAGGAAGAAGAAAAGTGTTTTGGTGGCTGTGCCTCATTTTAGTATGTTATTTACATATATAAAATACAAATCAGGAAAAGAAATTATCTTAGGTGTGATCAGGAAAAATAATGCATCATAAAAGATGGCATAGGTGATATTATTTGGGAGTTCCTCAGAGGTAAATGTTAACAGATTATTATTAGGATTATGAGGTAGTTATGACCAGTTCAGCTAATGGTTTACTAGATTATCACCTGAAATATACATAAGTCAGCTATTCTCACATTTATTAATAAAACGTCTTTGTAATCATGCACAGTAGGATGCCAAATAATGTAAGCATCAGGCAATTTATCCCAATATTAATTATTATGAAGTTCTTATTTTTTTCACATATGGAATTTTAAAAATCCTTCTAATCACTTCAAAGTCCCAAATCTGTGGACTGGAGTTAATTTGCATGCTAGGTACAATTTATTTCTAACAGAAACTCTCCTATAATAACCAGATGTTTCATTACATATGATAAAAAATTTACATTTTCAAAAGAAGTGGGGCTGGTGTTTTATAAGCCCTAAAATAAAAGTTGAATCCCTTAAATCTTGAATTTTCAATCTAAATTTGAATGGTTTCAGACTCTCCCTGGAAGCAATTATCTAAAACTCATTTCCTTGGTTACCTTCCTCCTGCTAACCTCTATCTCCCAACCTCCATTGCAATGTAGAGTTAGAATTTAACCCTCTGGGCATTTGTGAGAATTAACCAGTTAGCTCTGTCAAAGCACACCTGGTTACTACCATTGAAGAAAGAGTGGCTGGCTGGCAGTCCCAGCCTCACGGTACCAAGCGTTATGTAGTTTTCAATCTCCTTCACAAATAGAATCACCTTTGATCCTCATAATTATCTTGAAAAGACAGCAGCACAGATTATCATCTCCATGTACAAATGAATAAACGGAGGGCCGATTTACAGCTCACAAATGGCAGAGAGCGTTAAATCATGAACAAAGAACCTCTGCACGTTTATATAGGCATTTTTTTTATATATTTCAGATTGTCACTTAAGTTATTAATTAAGAAACTGTTTAAATTATCCCACTCCCACACTTTAGTTGTAGTGCTTATTTGCACTTCGTAAAACTGTGGAGATGGAGATTTAATCAAAAGACCTTAAGATGAGTGCCTTGTCAGAGCACAAACATTTTGAAATCCCAATGAAAATGCAGTTTAATGCATCCAGTTAAATTGCCTGAGAGGAAACAGTGAATACAGCTTTCTTAAAGCCTTTCCCCTCAGGCCATTAACTAAGAAACTGGTCACTAACTGCTGGTAACAACGCGTTTGGGCGGGATTATTGCTATTACTGGCTTTCTGTGGTTTATGGTAACATTTTGTTAAAGATGTTAGAAACGATAATGCAGCTGGACTTGGTATTTCAGGAAAATCAGTCCTTCCCCTTGTGGTTAATGGCCGTTTTTTTTAATTCCAATTTAAATGTACCGAGGCTGAACTGCGCTGCTGAGTTTATTATCTACTACATTTCCTGTTGCTTTAAGAAATATGCTTTACACTGGAGTCAGCATTCAAATCAATGGAGCGAAAATATAACATTTATTGTTAGTGAAATTGAATCATGCTGAAAAGGCTGAACGAATGCTTGACTTAAACTGGATGTTAGAAATCATTTCACTTGCCACAAGCGTTTTCAGGCTGACACACAGCCCCATGCTATTCCCTTCCGGTGATTAATTGTTAGCTGGAGAAGGCATATATACATTGTCAAATGGAGAATAATAACCAAAGTTATATTATTGATTTCCTATAACTCCGTGTGAATTTATATATCTAGAGAAGGGCCTGCTCTGCGTGTGCGCTGATAGTTCTACCCCCTAATGAGTTCCATTTACCAAAAACAGAATTAAGAATGGAGACAGCCACGGCAAAGGGCAGACAAACATGCAGTGAGAGAAAGGTTCTGGATTGGTAGAAAGGGCTTCAACAGAATGAGGGACATACATAGGTGTCCTGTCTCAGGCGCAGCTGCAGGAATTGGGACCTGGCCTGGTAGAGCCTCTGCTGACCCTGTCCCTCCCCTGCACCATCTCTGGATTCTCTAACCAGACATGATGTTAGCTGGATCTGCCAGAGAGGGGCTGGAGGGGGTTGGCAGGATAACCAGTGGTGGAAGCTCTTCAGTCCACCAGGGATACCTCCAAGAACAAATTTTATTTAAAGCTGAACAGCCTGAGAGCCGAGGACATGGCCACAGATGTGAGAGACATGGAGAGAGGAAGTCGGGGTGTCTGCAGGCAGACCTGATGTGATGTCCTCTCATGGAGGCCTGTGCATTTCAGACATGTGCTTGGATCTCAGGTTCCAGAAGCATTTCATGGGAAGCCCAGGACTTTTCTGTCTGCTTCCACCCCACACAGCACCTCTGACAGGGAAATAGCTTTTACTTTGGTTCACCTTGTGTATAGGGAATGAGAGTTCCTGTTCTGGCCGGGATCCAGCCCGGGGGTGAGGATGACCACCCAGAACACTAGCATCACCTGTGAGATAACCGGCTCCTTGTTGGTTGTACTTTCCGAATCCCAGCTTCCTAACGAGAGGCTGGGATATGTGGGCAGGATCGATAACGGTGGAAACATCATCTACAGAACAGCCACTGGGTCTCACAACAGCCTCACCAATGACCCTCCAGAGCCTGGAATATTCACAGGAAATCCAGACAGAGGCAGATGTGACCTGGAGTTGTGGAGACCGACAGTGCAGTCAACCTGCGTCTCCTTCCCACACTGGGTTATTTCACATCCTCCTGCTGCCCCACCTCTTTCTCCCAGTGTCACATGACAGAGGTTTCCTATCCCAGGTGCAGCTACAGGAATCAGGTCCAGGACTGGTGAAGCCCTCACAGTTTCCTTCCCTCACCTGCTCTGTCTCTGTGTTCTCCCTCACTTGCACTAATTACTGTTGGAGGTGGGTCCTCCAACCTCAAAAGGGGCTCAGAAGATGAGGTGCATCAGTGCTAATGCAGGCATAGCACATAACCTGTGGTTCTACAGCTGACTCTCTGACTCCAGAGACAGGTCCAAGAACCAGTTCTCTGCAGCTGAGTTCTGTGAATGATGAAGATACGGCTGTGTATTGCTGTGGGAAACACAAGTGAAGGGAAGGCAGTGTGGTGTGAGCCAGATACCAACTTCCCCTGCAGGGCAGAGCTTCAAGGGGTGCTCAAGATCCACCAAGCTCAGAGAACCACCCCTGGGGTTCTGAGTACCAGTGCTGAGGAATATTGGAGATGATTTTCCTGTCAAGGTCTGATATTTTCCTTCCCTGTTGAACAGACAATATCCCCTTAAGGTCTTCTAAAACCTTCCATTTCCTTATGGCCATATTTATCTGAATTTCAGTCACAATGCAGAGTTTCTCAAATTACATATTCATTTTATAACTTCATTTTTACTTTCTTTCAAATTTCTCATCTGGATGGGTGTGGGGAACGGAAGTGGCATATTTTGGTATTAAGTATGATTTTTGCTGTAGGATCTTTGTAGATGCCCTTTGTCCATTTTAGAATGTTTCCATCTCTTCTTAGATTGACACAACTTTGTCTCATGAATAGATTTTGATTTTGACAAACCCTTTTTTTTGCACTTATTGAGAAGAATATGAACTATTTCTATTTATTATGTGAGCATGGCAAATTAAATTAATGTATTTTCAAATGTTTTTTGAGCCATGCATCTTTATCACTGGAATATACTTCATTTGATCCTGATTTAATATACTTTTGTATGTTGCTGGATTTGATATGCTAATATTGTGTCAAGTATCTTTTTCTTATAAATTTGTAAGTAATATTGGGCAATAATTTTCTTTTTTGTAGTGACTTTTCCACTTATTATTGGGACTATTCTATCCTCATAAATTATTTGTGTCACTCTCCTACCCTACTTTATGTATTTTCAGATAGATTTAATGTAAGATTGATGCCATTTTTTTTCTTAAGGGTTTGAAATAATTTACCAAGTAAACCAATCAGGTCCAGAATTTTTGTTTTGTGGGGAGTTTATTTATGAAGAATACAATTATTTATTAGATATAGAAATATTGACATTATCTGTAAATTCTGAGTGAGTTTGGAACTGAGTGACTTCTAAGGAATTTATGCATTCCATTTATCTGTCCAGTTTTTCAGCATACATTTTGTATAATATTAACTTATTATCTATTTTACTGTCTGTGGGATCTACAATGACAATCTGCTCTCAATCACACTGTTGATAATTTGTGTTCTTTCTATTCTGTTGATCATTATAGAAAGTGGTTTAACAATTTGTATTATTTCATTAAATTATCTCTTGTCTTTGTTAATTTATATTAAAAAAAGTTCTTTAGAGTTTCAAAAATATTTCTTTTGTTCACTTCAAGTGCAGAAACAAGCTAGAATTTTGACAGCTTAAAACTTCAAATTGTATTATTGAAATCAAACACAGATTACAAATATGTTATTTGCATGGGAGACATTGGGGTTTTTTTTTCAAAAAAAAATTTTCCCCTTTTTGGGGCCCCTTTCTCCTCTTATCTTTTAATTTAAAAAAAAAAAAAAGATCAGAACATATCATTAGTTCAGCTTCTTAGTGAACCTGACTTTTCTCAAGAAATTTACATCTTTCTCTCATTCTCTGTTAAGGTTTCTTACCCTGTTTTCTTACCTAAAGAATTATAATGAGGCAGAGCGAATGAGATCTATGGGGAGAGCACTGGACCCAGAGACTAAAGGTAAAAGGATGATTGATGGTATGAAATTACCATAAAAGTACAATCAGGATCAGATTTTAAAATGAATTTTTAAGCAGCCTAAGAGATACTCTTTGATTTGCAGTCTTGTGGAATGGATAATATCTCATTCAGTGGATAAAGTTTCTCACTGTGTGACTTGAGATTTTCTGATCTTTCTGACTAGGAATAAAATGGAACCAAAGCCTAAAGTGGTTTTTAATGCAGAAAATATCAAACACAATATTCCTAATGTCAAAACCTGGGCAGAGCAGGTGCAGAAAGAAAAATAAATAGAAGAATATTACTGTTAGTATTATTGTGTCAGGCTCTTCTCTTGTTGATAAATGGGGTGAAAACATTTACTTTCTAAAAGGGCAAACTTGTTTACAAATTGGAAAAAAAATTAAATCTTAAGCTGGTGTCAGATTTTAATTTTCTTAGGTGTGTAAATACTCTAATTAAAATATTAAATATAGCATTTCTTGGGCTATATGTTTTCCCATTTGCTTTTTAAAATTTAAATAAACTTTAATTTAACCTTAATTTATTTAATTAATTTATTATGGAAAAAGTTGCAGATAGTACAGAGAGTTCTCATTTACCTCTCATCCAATATATTTTCCCTATTGTTAATATTTTACATTACTATCAGGTTTAACAGATTTAGTTGATAAAATATAGGACAGCCAGTTAAATCTGGATTTCAAATAAACAACAAACTGTTTTGCAGAGTGTTTTACAGATGTATGGCAACCCTAATTCATACGGTACATTTGTCATTACTAAAGAACTAGTATTGGTTAAGTAAATCCCACGCTTTATTCAGATTTCACTAGTTTTCTCAATGTCCTTTTTCTTTTCCAGGATCCCGTTCAGGATACCACATTACATTTAGGTATCGTGTCTCCTCTGATCTGTGACATTTTCTCAGACTTCCCATTTGCTGTTAAAAACACTGCAAAATGAGCTAAAACATTAAATGATAATCTATTAGTGTTAATAAGCACTTTATGTATATAGTCAAAATCTATTTTTTAAAATTAATGAATTTCAAAAAGTGTTTAACTTATAACTCATTTTATTGGTCTGTATATCCAATGGAGAATATATAAAATTATAAAACAGTGGTAAATCTTAATTATAAATCAAGAATTTTCACTTTTGCCATTAGAACAAATATACCTAGTAGCAATTTGTAAACATGTCTGGGCTCATGTTCAGACTGCAAATATTGTGATTGATTGAACATCACAGTTATCATGGTCCTTAAATATACAATGATTGCTAAAGACATATAAATCATGTGTTTTTATTTTACTCAGTTTAAACTTTCCTTTTCCACAGAATATAGATGCTTCTAAGAACAGGTCCTTGAAACATGTTAATTTGTTTTTGTTGGAAACTTTGTTCATAGCCATGAACACAGAGGTGGGTTTTTGTTTTTTTTGCCTAGAATTTTTCCGAGAAGATACAAAGAAATAAAAGAAAAAAATAGATGGATGTAGAGGTTATCAGCCTATGAGAACTGAAGCAGAAAATACTTGAACCTTGCAGCTGTACAATATGGGTTGATCTTCATTAAGTTAAAATCCTCTGCTTTAAAACTGTTAAATATTATGGAAAGCTTTAATATTTCAGGGAGTTGCTTTTTGTGACACTGTTCATTTCTTCTGCCCTGCTGACAGTTTTCATAATGACTTTAATCATAGAGCCTGGAAACGGAATCGGCTATTGAATAGCAACAAACTCAGTGGTCAACGTCTGTGTCACTTTTCTGGGAGCAGGACTTTCTGAGCATCAAGGAGCTAATACTCAGAGCCTCCTGGAAAAGTGCTAAGTGCATTAATTCTCTGTCAATCACATCTGTAACACTCAGGCCAAATTATTACTATTTGGCTCAAGACATTCCATTGCAACATATTTGTGTGGTATTCTTATCTGTGTACTGTATATAACTAATGATGATTGTTTATGGAAAGGTGCCTGTCCAATTATTTTTGAAGAAACACAAGAATGCAGAATGACTGCAAGCATCAGGTTTTTGCCAGAGAACGCCTCAGGTAAGAGAAGAATGGCTAGAGGCTATGAGGAATCACAAGAGACAAGTCAGAGTCGTAAATTGGGAAACTGACATATCTCATCTAATATACTTGCTAACTAGGCCTTTAAAAACCTTGACATTTAACTAAGTTTGTGGAAAAGTTATGGGTTTTTGTCCTTTTCTATTGGCTCTAGCTCATTAATCCAGTGAATTAAGGTGTTTATCATTGTTACCAACATTAGTAGATACGGAGAGGACTGTTTAGAGAGGCAGGTAAGCGTCTCGCAGCTGAGCAGCTGTTTTCGCTGGCTGTGCCTGTTTCAAAGTCAAGTCAGTCAAAAATGATTCTTCAAGTTATTTACCCTTTTGGTACTTCAGGGCTGGAGATGTCATGAAAGGAGCCTTTCATTCGGCAGAGGCATTTAAATAAAGCGTTCGAAAAGCTGATGTGTTTGGAAAAGGGAGGGTTCCTTACTGAAATAAACAAGTTTCTGGGGATTTTAAGAAAATAGGAGGGAAAGGAAAACTTTCTAATGAATGTTGTCTACTTTGATATCTGATTTTGATCAAATTTATATTATTTAAGGGTATGGTAATGGCCCATGGCAAGATAATTTTTGGCTTTATATGTTAATGTTTCTAAAGTAAATTTAGCTTTCCCATAAGATATTTTCTGAATTCCAGAAACATTAAGAAACAAGACAAAAGGCACATCATTTGTAATCAGAAAACAGCAGCTTTCTGAAAAGGCAGACAGAGAAGGTGCTGCCTACAAAGCATAGAGTGAAATAGTTTAGCTTTTCTTCAATTTTTTTTATTAAATGTATGTTAAAAGGAACTTCATTATACTGAAATGCTTCTTAAAGAGGTATTGACATTGCCTTTTATTAAATGATTGTCTCCAAAATCAAACCAAAAAGGCTACCCCTTTCTTAAAAATAATTGCGAGACTTATGTTTTAAATTTATTTATGTAAAGTGGATGATAAAGGCATCCAGAAACACTTTAGAAAATGTTGAGATAATATTACTTAGTGCCAAAAATTATTACTCAAAAACCATAAGAAACTATTTAAAGTATTTTTTCAAGCTATTAAAAAATCTTGTGTATGTTTGGTTTCCTTTTTCTCCATTTATCTATAAATTATGGAAATGCTTCACTTTAAAACTTTGTAGTAAAGATAACAGCCATATCATTGGGTATTTTGACTCATGTAAACTTTGCTATTTGCTCCTAAAATTATCACTACCATTTATAGCACTTATAAGTTTATTGGTGACATGAAAAATAATTCACAGCCATGTATTTATATTTTAAAGGACATTATCAAATTATACCAGTTCCTTCTTTTTCAGATTAATACTTGTCATTAATATATATTGAGCCAATATTCATTCAGCAGTTTGTATGAACTTAGCATAATATTACATTCTTCAGAGAGAACATGAAAGAAGTATGACACAGTAGTAACCTTCAAGGGGGCTCTAATTTTATGTGGAAAACAAGTCTGATACATACAGAAATGGGAAAAAATTGGAGGAACATTGGAAGACTATATATTGTGACTAATAAAGACCTTTTGTAATAAATACGAAAATGCCATGTTATGTGGAGCAAGAAAAATAAAAAAGGATGCTTGTAGCAGGCAGATGTCTCTAGATGGAGGAGTCAAGGAAGATCTTTGAGGAGGTTGAGGGGTGAGGTCTGTGTGGTTCATGGGCAATAGCTCGGGGTGCATGTTTTGAAACCAGGTAGTTCACCTCATATGGTGATCATTGAGTAGGGACCTGCGGAGAGGTGCATGCCCATCTGAACAACCAGCTCCAAAGCTAGAAACCAAATGAAAGGCAGTAGTAGTTAATGAAATGGCCAACAAGTTCATAGGGACAGTAAAATATCCTTGATGAAGATGGTAGCATTGGATGAGGGGGTGTGGAATACACAATGTTCCCTTGGGTAGACATGTCTTCCACCTTGGGCAAGTTTAAATTGTCTAAGCCCGGGCTTCCTTATTTGTTACATGGACAAATCTCATGAATATTTTTGTGTGTATTAAGTGGAAAAATGCACACGGCCTATTCTATAGGCTGTGGTGAGAATTCAATGGGAAAATACAGAACACTTGTACAAAACACTTGTAGCTCTGGAGCAGATCCCGGAAGGTGTCAGGAAGGATATGGAAGTTAATCTTAGCCTATGCCTGGAAGGGACTGAGTTGGGAAAATTGAAGATAAATTTGGATGGGTCTCAGTTTGGGGCAGGGAGAAGAGAGCTGTAGAAGAGCCCAGCCGTGGTCTCAAACCAGGCTAATATGGCATAAATAGCCAGGTTTTTGGATGCAAAGGATTTCTCAGAAGTTCCCAGAAATTCACAGAAGGGAAACTGGTGAAGACAGTGGATACCCAACAGTCAACTGGACTGGAGAACAGTTTATTGTGATTTGGGCATTAGTGAGAAGTATGATCTCACAACTTAGTGCAATATGGATATCTTGGCTATATAGGATCATTTTGACGTCAAAATGACATAAGTGAAAAGTTTTTAGCATAGCACTTGGCTTTTAATAGGGTTTCAATGAATGCCTCTTGTAGTTGACATTATTGTTATTGACTCAGGAGATGTCATGTTGGGAAGTATATAAGGGCATTGGACCAAAAGGCCATATAAGATGTATTCATTAGTCAAGACCTATAGATAGCCAGGCCCCTGCATGTACCAAATGGCACCACTGTGTACACAGCCAGACCAAGGCATGACTAGAAGGCCATTTTCAAATCTTGATTTTCCCAGATATGGACAAAGTCTTAGGCACTCAGAAGTCTAATTTTTAAAATTTACAAATTAAAAGTGCATTCTACAGAGCTGTTTCAGAGAGTCAGAGTCTGGGGGAGTAGGTGCAAGCCTCAAATAGTGACAGCACTGAGGCAGTTGCAGCTCTGTGGCAGTTTTGCCATTCTTCATTCATAAGACTACCAAAGTCCCACTGAGTAGATGGGTGGTCTGATGAACCCCACCATGAGTTGGTGCCCTTATCTTCTATAGGAATTCTTAGGTTCCAAGAGGGAGGGACCCATTTGACAAGAAGATAGGCCCCAGTCAAACATGAATTGGGAGCATTCCTTTATGTGTAATGACACCTTGCTATAAGATTCACATTTGTTCTGGATCCCTGGAACTGTGGTGCAGGGTGGGCTGGGACTTGGAAGGTGATATAGGCATTATGGATGGCAGAAATCAGATATAAAGCAAAAGGCAGAGTTGATTCAATGAGTTGAACTGGCATCTCTCCAGGAGAAGCCAAGCTGCAGGGGAAGAATGGGCAGCAGCTGAGACACCACACCAGCTTCTCAAAATGCTGTCTCCACCCACCGGTTTTAGCAGCAGGAAGTGGCAGGTGGCAGTGTCCCCAAGGACCAGGGTGGCCTCAGATTAGGTGGGGAACTAGTCCAACCGGGTCAGAATATCAGAAGCCATCTGATGATACTAATAACTAGCATTACTTGGGAAACATTTATGTACCAGGTTCTACTTAAGGTACTTTAAATGAATTAACTCATTTAATCTCACAACAACTATATCTAATAGATAATGTCATTATCCCAGGTACATTTCTCCCTCAGGACTTTTGCACTTGCAGTTTCCTTTGATAGAAACATATTTCAGTTTACTCATTACTAAAGCAAATACCATGTAATGGATTGGATTAAGCAATGGGAATCCATTGGCTCATGGTTTCAAGACTAGGAGAAGTCCAGATCAAGGCATCATCAAGGCAATGCTTTCTTCCTAAAGACTGGTGTTCTGGGGCTGGCTGCTGGTGATCCTTGCCCTTGACTCTTCTGTAACATAGCAAAGCACATGGTGGCCTCTCTCGTCTCTTCCATGTTCTGCTGACCTTCAGCTTCTTGCTTCCCATGGCTTTCTTTCTCTGTGACCTTCCCTATGAGGCCTTCAGTAATAGGATTAAGACTCATCCTGATTCAGCTGGGACACACCTTAACTGAAGTTACCTCAGCAAAAGACTTTACAAGACTTCACACCCACAGGAATTGATCCCAGAACATGTTTTTCTGGGATACATAGCTGTAAGCCTCCACAGAACATGGTCCCCTGGGTTATATGCTTGGCTTACTCCTCACTGCATTCAGGTCTCTGGTCAAAGGCCACCTCCTCAGAGAAGACTGTCCTGATTACTGCATCTAAAATAGCAGCCCATGTCACTCTCCATTCCTTCCTATGCTTTATTTTTCTGCAGACATTTTCTCTCCCTGGCAGTATATATTGATTTGTGCATTGTCTATTCCCCCTCTAGAACATACAGTCCCCATAGTGGTAAGGAATTTATCTGCTTTGTCTATTGCCATATTCCCAGTCCAAAAAAAATAGCACCCTTCCCAGAGAAGTAGCACAATAAATCACTGTTGAATGATGAACTCTCGATTTACAATTTACAATTTATTTAAGCAAATTACTCAAAGTCTCAGAGTCCCACATGGAAGAATCAAGCTTGGAATTCAGGTGGTGTGGCTCTGGGGACCCCTTTCTTGACTTCTGCTCTGGATGGCTTCATGAGTATTTCATTACATGTCTCCTCAATCCTGAGGGAGAAGCAGATGCACTGCGAGCAGGACAGCAGCATGTGGAACATGGCTGTCTTTGAACAAGGACTGGTAATGGCAGATGCCTGCATCTTGTCTCCTTCGCTCTCTATTCCAGGCTGTGCCTCTACACACCCAGGGCTCCTGGCTGGAGGGCAGGGCCCATTTCTCTCTTTCCGTTGTTAAGCATGAGAGCAGGGAGTTGGGCTAAGCTCTCTGGAAGCCTGGGTCCCAGCCATACCGATGGAGAAAGGATGGCAGAGTCTGATTACCAGTAAAGTTCTGGGAGTCGTACCAACTTGGGGCCTTTGAATGCACTAGTTAAGATGTGTATAACCCAGTCCTATTGACTGGACTCAGATGGCCCACTGTGGAGGGCTACTGAGTCCCAGGACACAGCTGGCCTTTGTATCTCTGCTGAAGGCAGAGTTCCACCTTTATGTCTAGTTGACTAACAAGAGAAGCAGGAATTTAGGTGCCTGAGACTTAGAGCTCTAGAAGTGTGCTTGTTAGATGTATGGAGAAGGCTTCAGAAGAAACAGATCAGTCAGTTTCATTGGAAATTAAGGCATTCTGGGCATGCCCAGCCACTACAGCAACCATGGTCCAAGGAGTAGAAAAGAGACTTAGGAATGATGTCCAAACAACTCTTGCAGTTGGGTATCTGGGATATTGAGACCCAGAGCTTAGAAAAGGCACAGGAGTGGGGTGGGACAACTCCACGAACTGGTTTGTGGTCATCAAAGAAAGGGCTCCCAACTGAGACCTACATTTAAAACCAGGTACACAGCAGTAGCTGGGCCAAGAGGCATAATCCAGGTCAAGCAACAGAAGACAAACCAGGTATTCTCAGCCAGAGCAAGTGCATTCAGTACATAGGATAAAAAAGTGGAGCCTAGAGACAGTCCCTGCACTAGGGGGTGTTGTGGCCATCCCTTTCATGGCACACTGTTGGCCTTGACAACAGGTGGGGAGGGAGACACTGGGGAGTCAGGGTCAACTTAGATAACACAAGTTATGGAGAGGTAGACTCTAACAAACTACAGGAAAAAAGCAAGAAAGAAAAAATAAAGTAGACATTTCTGTTTTTATATTCCCAAAATTCAAAACATATTTGCAGATTGTATTCTTCCTATCCTACCACATTGTTTCATTCATACAACAACTTTTTATTCAGAGCCTTATTCTGCCAGATGCTAAAATAATTTATGGCTGAGGGGAATGCACTGGGCCACAGTGGTTTCCTTAGGTAATTCTTTCAAAGAAAAAAGCTTTCTTGTCAAATACCCGCACCCACATTATCATGTCCTTTGAAGACATGTTCTAATATTTAAAATTTTTAAAAGAGAGAATGAGGCTTTGATCTGCTAGAAACTTAGCAAAAAAATTTTTAAAAATTAGTTAATATACTGAAGAGGCAATAATTTTTGCAGAAGATGTTGCCTACTAGTCCATTAATCCTGCCTAGAGCTACTAACACATTTGTATTTCTAAAAAGACCACTATCCCAATTCCACTCAAAGCACTCTTCAGGTTTACAAGCTGGCTCCCCTAAAACCATTTATCTTGTTCTTGTGTGCTGCTTGCCACTTGAATCTCTTAGTGTAACTACTATGAATGGCCCATGGTTCAGACCACTCTAACAAATGATGGTTCTCTGTCAATAATATGTCAACATGGCTTTATGCTCAAAGGATAGGATTTTTCAAAGAGAAGAGACAGCTAATTTCTGACATTGGGGATGTCTATTAATAGACTTACACATATTTAAGACATACTACTTAGGCCTATTGTTAAGAACATAAAATGCAACGTTAACTATTTTAAGTTTCAGAGGGGACAGTTAGGCATTCCAGGTTATTTGTTTCAGAAAATTTTTTAAAGGTTCATGCATTTTAATCATGTCTAGAGAAAATATGGATGTCAACAGAACCACCAAAAACTTCAGCTCTGTTTCACTTAGAGATATGAAAAAGGGGTGCCTGGGTATCTGGTAGACCAAGAAAGATTAGACCAAGGTTAACGCCACCAATGCAAGCCACTGGCAAGCATTTTTAAAATGTTCAACAAAGAGTCACGCATACTTAGACATTCAATTGAAACGTTTTAATACTGATTATATAAAGATGTGGGGAAAATATTTCCACCAGCACTTTCCACCTAGTACACTTCTCAAGTGCATTAAATAATACCAAAAGTGGTCTGAAAGGGTTTGCTTAATATTTTAATAAATTTTTATTAAGATGTTACATGTAATATATTATAAAATATAACATAAATGGTACATCTTACTCCCCCTGCTTCATAACCCCAAAGAGTTATTCGTTAAATTATTCTGTCTTGATTGAATATCCTAATATACATTAGAGACAAATCTTGTTGAAGCCACACCACAGACTAATACACTAATATTATGGACCATTACTATCCTAATTCACCACTGACGAAAAGATATCATAAACAGGCTAAATGGATTTTTCCAGAGATGTGAGAAGATAATATTGACAGAAATCAGCACGAAAACCATTTTTCTTCACTTCTAAACCACGAGCATTGACTGCAATGCCAACATACATGCTAACATTGGCACTAAGTGTTTTTTATGATCCTGGACAGAGATCATGCTTCCTACAGTCATTTTTACTGAGAAAATCTATGTGGGATCATGAGGCTTAAAGATTTCAGTATACCAAACAATCAACCAAAAATAGTGTCTCTCCTAGACATCCTCTGAGTGAACTTGCTACATCTTGGATCATTAAAAATGAAGCAGACCGGCTGAGAAGCAAAGATCACAGTTATAAGAGGAAGAAGAAAACTTAGGAACACATTAGTGGCAACTAAAGTTTTTTGTTTTACCATAATGGGAAATACCACCTATTTCCTAGGTTCCTGCTGATCAGAATGAGTCTGGCAAAAGCAAAAGGGAGGATTATGAGGTTTTATAAGATTAATAAAAATGGACATCATTGCTTCAGGCCAATTTCTCTCCTCTTAGCTCTGTATAAAGTGCCACCTATACAATGCCAGGAGAAATGTATTTCAACAACAAAGCCCCAGGCTGGCCCAGCCCTTTCACTTTCAGAACACTTTTCAGTCCTGTGTTCGGTGACCAAGGTGCTGTGTGATCCCTTCCAACTTCTGGACTTCCCCCTGTGGTTATGTAAGGTCCAGCAAACACCTAGGGCTTGGCTTCAAAAGAGTCCATTTCCCGGGGACTGATGAATCCTTTAAATTTCTTCTTAGTGCTCTGAGCTATTAAATTTTTGAGGAAAGACAGTTATTCCTATCCCAGAAACATTCAACTACCAGCAATCTGTTTACTCCTCATTTATTTTTGTTATTTCAAGCCCTGCTGTTAAATCTTTATGTTTATATTGTATGACAGGCCTATGGTAAGTCTTTTGCAATCATTATATCATTTAGTCTTATTTTATTCTGGAACCCCTTGAACTAGGTTTTATTATCTCCATTTTACAGATGAGAAATCCAAAGCCCAAAATAAATGATACAGTTTGCCTAAGGCCGCAGAGCTTAGACAGAGTGCACTGATCCAAGATCTGATTCCAAAGACTATGTTCTTACTCTCAAAATTATTCTCTTTGGGGACAAATCTGAAGATGGCATGCCTTGACTTTATTTTGCTTCATGGCATTCATCACTGACATTATATAATTCTGTCATTTAGGGCCTTGTGACCTTTCTGCCTCACCTGTAAAGTGGGGATTATGATAGCACCGATCTTAAAAGAAGGTAGTGAGAACTAAGGGAGTTAGTATACAAAACGATAAGAACAATGCTCGGTCATTTATAAGCACTATGTAAGTGTTAATCATTATTATTAGTAGAGTAGTGGTACTGTATTAATTTTTTGGATATTTATTGTCTGTCTTCTATGCTAGACTGTAAGCTTCTTAAGGACAGAAACTTCATTTTTTCTGCCAC